>NC_063274.1:22676379-22870471 GCF_910591885.1 Bombus terrestris | reverse complement strand
GTAGTAAAATAATTGTAGAAAAAGCAAACTTTTTAAGAAAAAATTACCATATTCGAGTAATAAATTATAGAAAATTACCAATGTAATTTAAAACTTCAAAAGAAGAATCTATTACATGTAATAAAGAGAAGGACTTGTTCACGAACGGTAATTCAACAAATACATGCGTTGCAGAAACATAGTTTTACAAGGGAGAAGAATCTCTCTAGGAACTCGACGATGTCACGTCAAGAGAAAATTCAATAAAGTGATTACTAACCGTATTACCAGCGGCAATCGTGCGTCGGCAATTCGTAAATAAGTTAGTCGTCTATTTGGAGAAACGTCGCTGGCAATATCGTCACATTTTAATTACGTCAGCGCTATCAATTGGTCTTGGAAGAAAGTTTTCCATTATGTACTTTTGCCCACGGCGTCGTTCCAACAAATGAATCCGAGTTTTGAATCGCTTACTCTTATATCACGAATTTGTAACGGTGTTTCTTCAAACTTTAAACGATTGTAATGAATGCCTTTGCGTACAAAGACTGATACCTGGTTTGACTAGAAGCTTCAGCTAATTAGTGCCCCAGTTAATTTGGATGTTCACTACCACGCCACTTAAGAAGTGGCTTCGTGTCCGAGCGGATTTCTCCCACGTAAAGAAAAAAAGAAAAAGAAAAAGGGAAAAAAAAGAAAAAAAGAAAGGAAAAAAAAAGAATAGAAAAAGGGAAAAAAAAGAAAAAGAGAAAGAAAAAGAAAAAGAAAAAGAAAAAGAAAAAAAAAGTTAATTTGGATGTTATAAAATGTTATATAAGCAAGAACTTATCTTCTACTTGGTAGTCGCATAAGAGAAAACCGAGCCATTGAATCGCTCAAATAGATTAGCTGATTCGCTTAACGTATTTTTACTTCCGATGACGTAAACAAGAGCAGAAAGTACACAAGTAATAATACAGAAATGTCAAATGTACAGAAGAATAGATTTCGTTAAATCATTAGCACGTAACATTTCCTTATAATTCTATTTGTGTATAGCAAAATAGCTTGTGTGCTTTCATGAATTATAATTGATATTTAGAAGCTTTCATGTAGGTAGATATATAACTCGTGTTAATTAGTAATTTAACAATACATCATGACAACATATCATTTTCGTTTCTTCGTTTATCTCGTTATGCGCGTAAACGAATGTGTAAATAAAGACATATAATTAACGATAACATGTAGTGGCAAACATGATAATTATCGACAAAGAAGAATATTGGTGAAATGATTGTGGGTGATTTCACTGGGTGTATCGGTAAATAAACTTTGATAGACATTGCCGGTGGATTCGCTGTCGGTGAAATCGTGTCGATGAAATAATTGTCAGTGATTTGAAGATAACCCAATTTATTGATCTCCCCTTCATAGAGTTGTACGTCTCTCTATAATACATACTCTACTTGGAAGGGCTGAAACATTTAGCTTAGTCACACTAAACTGGACTGGACTGCAAGTAAGAAGATTGAAATGCAAAATTCACGTGTGAGCGCAACGGTTTAGATGGAAAGTTCGATAAGGCGATTATGTATATTAACCCGAAAGAAAGCTCATGGCTTTGCAACGCGTTACACGCAACACGGAATTTCCCTCGCTGAAATAATCCTATTACAACGATACGATTTTCCTTAACAGATCTCGCAATGTAATTCTCCCTCTACAACTTTTTATTAGGTTTGAAACACGAGAGTTTCGAAGCTCTGCAAAGTCTCGCGAATCTAGAAGTCGAGTTTCAACGTATTTTCGCTTCTTATTTTATAGCTGTTAATAGTTATTATCTCACTCTGCACGTACATCAAACGAGTACTTATGTAAATCCAAAGGAAACGGAAACAACCGAGAATAATTGAGGATAATTCGAATACGTACCGATTAGTAAAGTGTTTGGCAAGGAAAAAAAAAAGGAAAATTGTATCGGAGAAATAGGGGAAAAACGGTGGCGTACATCAAGCAATCTTTATGGCTGTAATACATTTATTATTCATTTATGTTCATTTTCTATCGCGTAACAGACGTTGAAATAACTGGCAGAACGAGCATATAAATCTTGTATCGCTCGACCTGACTTTTCCCGATGGAAAAATATTCACCAGCCTGGGATCGTGCATCGCTAATTACTCCGTTCTACTTTTCGAACGCGTTTCCATCCATACAGAAAAGCAAGAAGGCAAACCCTATCGCACAGTCATGAAGAGATGCAAAAGCAAGAAACCAACCAACGACATGCCGATCGACATGGTGGAAGCAGTCCTACAGAGGCTATTCACCATGGGACACGGACCCTCCCATTACGAGGGCCGCGAAGAGGCAGAGACCGAAGAAGAAGGAGACATCAGCTTCAGCGTCGTCATCGGCGAAGGCGATGTCGTCGATGCCGCCGGAAGAATGAACACCAAGAAGGCTGCAGGAGTCGATGGAAGACTCCTGGACTGCTGGAAGCAGGAGCTGGAAGCAAGCTGGAACCAGACTGCTGGAAGACGGCCAGAGTAATACTGCTAAGGAAGCCGGGAAAGGATCCCAGTCTCCCTAACGCGTACCGGCCGATAAGCATACTCCCAGCCATGAGCAAGATCTGGGAAAAATGCTTTAAGAAGATCATCGAGAGATGCATCGGAACGGACCCGTTCCATCGGAGGCAGTATGGGTTCAGAAAGAAGAATTAGCTTAGCGAATACCGATAAGAACAGGAAGAAGCTGAAACGGGCACAACGAACGGCCCTGTGCATAACAACGACGGCATATCGTACCGTCTCCCACGCGGCACTTTGCGTGTTGACCGGGAATCTCCCGATCTACATAAAGATAAAGATGCTCGGAGAGACTTACGAGTGGAACAAGATCCATAAGACCAAGATCGGCGCGGATGACGGCAACGAGCTGAAGGAGGAACTGGAGGCGCAAGGAAATTAATACCGAGTGCGCTGCTATTTACCAAAAAGAAGATGGGCATCGATCATCACACCATGCAGCTGTTAACCGGGCATGGGAGTGTGGCGGCACTCGACAAGGCAAATACCACCACTCGACATTAACTAGTGTCGGACGATGGCAGCGACATCTACAGGCCCCAGTGACAATTACAGCGGACCAGGCCCAACTACCACAGCTATCACGCACGTCCAATAAATATATAACGCACACACGGCCACCTCTACAGGAGTTTCGGTGTCTATAGAAAGAGGATTGGCAAGAGCAGCGACAGCAACTGTCTCGACTGTGGAGACCCTAACGACGATGCAGAGCACGCCCTCTTCACGTGCCCGAGGTAAACGGACAGAAGGATTGAGCTGGAGAACGCTCTTGGCGAGAAGATAGACGTGGACAATCTGATCGCCACGGTGACCGCCAAGAACGAGAGCTGGGATAAATTCAGGCAATTTCGCAAGACCGTCATGTCTCACAGGAGGGTGACAGCGAAGGCCTTGAAGGAGGCAAGGAGGAGAACGAGAGCAACAACAACTACGCGGAGCAGTGAAGGCAGAGATACAAGACAACAAAGAACCACAGAACGAGATCAGCCCAGTATTCTGAACTAGCTGAGAAGATGACGAGAGCAATACTGAGTATACAGAATAACTGCCCGACGAAGAAGATACAACGGGGCATGAAAGGACAACCCTGATGACTGCCGACAGGTTTTACCGGGGTTGTCTGTCCTCGAAGCAAAGGAAAAAGGAGGAGGGGTTTTTAGTGGGTATGGCAACAACATCCGCCCGAGTCCCACATAATCCAGTGATGCGGATCACTGGGTATGCGTAACAGCATTTTCCCCTCCTCACGCAAAAAAAAAAAAAAAAAAAAAAAAAAATAATAATAATAATAATAAACTATCACACTCTATCAATTTTAAGTTGATAATTTCGTTATTATATAATTTTTCTTAGTCTAAACTGAATCCAGGAAGAAGAACTTTCATCCAATTACATACTTCATTAATTCATGAATTATATTCGTTACCGTACGTACAAAAAGAAAGTTGACTGATATAAAAATTCAAAGGATAGAACTTCTAAGCTCGCGATTGGAAACAGATTCAGTTCAATGGTTTAATTTGCCATTTAATTGAATTCTCTGGCAATTTCAGCGAACTGTGGGCTTTAAAAGTGTCCCGCATTCAAACGCAAGACTTCTCCTCCACCTTTCCCTTTCTTTCAATTCCAACCTCAAGTAATTGACCTATTAATTCGACGATATATTTACATGCTTGCAAGGGATTCAAACAACTTCGTTGCGTTAAATTCGCAATTATAACCAACAGGAATGTCTCAATCAATGTGCAGCTCGAAACAAATAAAAGATAATTAACTTTTCAATATAACGATTGATATGTTTGATGAAGAAAAATGTATGAATTTTTAAAAACGTCTCCTAGTACATTTAGCATTTTTATAGTAAAAACTTAGAACACACACGCACACATATACTATTCCATGAAATGATTTACACAGCTATGAGTCTAATCCTATCATATTATAAAGGGATGAACGAACTTTTCCTAATAAATATAACTTTATACAAAATCTTGTTTAAAAAAATTAGTTTTTTATTCTCATTAAATTAATTTAATATCAGAATATATAATTTTAGTCGTTATCAAAATTTTATGTCAAATGCGTTCATAGATACATATATAAATAAATGTCTAATCCTATGTATTTATTTCAACTGAAATCTTAACTTAAATATTTATTAACAATATTCTGACGAATATGCAATGAAAGATAAAAACAAGTTTATTTTTCTTATAGAATGTCTCATGCTTCTTACTCATTTTATGTTTCTCGTTGTCAGTGCGTAACTACTTATCAGTGGGATAAGTAGCATGAATGCTAAGTTTTACTACTGAGAAACGAAGAGACATATAGATGCAAATATACGCTATCTCGCGTGAAAAAACATCAGATACATTAACCAGAAGGAATATCCGATACATATAAAATTCATAGCGTAGTTATTTATACATACGGAATATTTCTTTCTGTATGAAATATTCTTTCTTCTGAATTCTTATTATAAATGTATGTCCATTTCCTACCTTAAAATGTCTCTCCTTTGAAAAACTCCATTTAAATATAACGATCAACAAAATATTACCAATAAAAATATTAAAACGAGATGCTGAAAGAACCTTTTAATGAAGTACAAATGATTATTTCAACTTTAATTCTGTTAAATTTGAATTGAATCATTTATAAACCGAACAGGTGTATAAAATTTTATTGCGTAAAAATCGTGAAGCTGAAAATTAGGAACGAATAACGAATGAGTAACCTAGTTTCATTAAAAGGTACGTGTACGCCGATCCGCGTAACAACTTCGACACTCCAATTATTATAAAGCATGTATCCTTCAGAGATTTTTTGCGCGAACGCAAGATACCTTTTACACGTGCAACTGAATAAGTGGAACGTGATTTTCAATATTTCTTCTTGTAGAACTTGTAACAACGTAACTGTTTCACGAATATTTTCCCTGACACTTTTACAACGATGCGTAGAAATCTCCTTTTATAATTAATAATTTCAGCATTTCTCTGAACAGTTTCGTTGCGATTAAAAAATATACAAAGCTTACGACGTGCTTGTTTAAAAATATTTATATGGAACAAGATTTCGAATTTGTCGCATCAATCGCGATCTCAGCAGGTGTAAATTAATTCGTTCTAATGAACGAATAAATTAAACGACTCGTGACAAAAATTATCCCTGTCCATGTTTGTCTTTCTAAAACTAATTCAAGGCGAGTTAAATGAATCGCTGTGTACCCTATTCGCGCAGCATGTGTTTCAACGACCAGCATGCAAGCGTTAACGGTGTACTTTAGTTTCTCATGGTTGTGTTAAGCTGGTTGCTCTTAGAATGAGCATATACTTACCGAAGGAATTGAACAGCGGATAGGTCCGCAAGATATTGGCTTCGAATAGTGACATATGCAGTGTTTGCAAATCCAAGGTCCCGGCACATACATCTGTCCATGTAAGACAGATTTTCCTTCTACATCAGTACAGCTTCCTCCTAAAGGCACTGAAAACGATTACCAGCGTCAATATCTTTGTCACTCGACAATCGTACGCGCAGTTACGCTAACCGTTTTAACGCCACGCAGCGTGATCACTCTATTCGCGTACCGTGGTAAATTGTGCCACGATGTATGGTCACGATCATTAATTCGCAACGCGGTCAAGCGTGCTCGTCGCGAGTCATATCAGAGTTTCCTCTCGTAATTACTCGTTTTTCAAATAATCATAAACCAAATAAAAAAAAACCAATATAAAAAATTACCTCTTGAATCGGAAAACCAAATCCTGCATTATAGAATGTTATCACACAAACGAAACGCAGAGCATAAATATTTCGCAAACTTTTGAGTGTTTGTTGTAACGCTTCCAGTATAACCGATGAAATGAAGCGCGAGCACGTCGAACGGTATATTTCGATGAAAAAAACAGGATGAAAAAGGGCAGCGCGATCGCGTCGATCGGTACTACTCGCAAATAAATAAACGAAGCGCTATCGCGCTGCACAGCACAAACCGATACGGAGTCTTGAAACATCCGACACTAAAACGGTTAATAACATTACGAAAACGACCGTACCAGGAAATTTTTGTTCAACGGATCCGCATTGCGGCTATCACGATGCTTCTTCGTTGCATCGATGCTTCATCGATGAGATTAAAGCACCGTTGAAATAGGTTATTCGATTTCTTACATGGGCAAAAAGTTTTTATATCGTGTTTGCTGTTTTACTTCGCAAGTGTGCTTTACAGTATACGTTAGAACTCCAAGTCGAGCTATCCGAGTTAAAGTCTCTTGAAACTTAAAACGGCACTTAAAGGATATAGGTATAATAGAAGGTTCGTTTAAAATTCAAAAGTGTACATACGTACATATACATTTGAATAAAAATAGCGGATAATCTCAAGTAAAAAAGTAGGTTCGTGTTAGTAAAATGGTTTCAAAATACTTGTCAAAAGTCAAACGACTTGACTAATTAAGAATGGATGTAAGAGATTGAAAGCAAAGGGCATCTAAGAGTATCAATTAAGTAACAAACTCACGGTGACAAAGAGGTTTTCACTCGCTCGAATTCAAATAAATCGGTTAATTTGAGCGAAACTTTAGGTGCACGAGAAGCGACACGCGTCCTCAAGGACTACGAAGGTTCTACTCGAACGAATGAAAACTTTTCTCTGGCCCGGTGTGTATACACAAGACGTGCGAATTTAAAGTGCAGATTGTATTAATTGAAATAATTGGTTGGTTTGATCAAATTAATCGTTTTAAGCTGAAATGACGAAGGTCATCCAAGTAATTGATGTCCACTGTAATTATTTGTTAATCGCGCGTGGAATCGGAACGATTCGACCTCGTTCCAACGCGAATCGTTACTAAGGCAGAGACGGCAATTAATAATTGTCGCGTCATTTGTTCGATCGTGTTCACAAATTCAAATACGGCTGAGTGGCGGAAACCATTTATAACACGTCCCGTACCGCGTAGGTCGTATACATATCTCAGGATGAATTTTTCGTACTTCGCCGCATATATTCTCCATGTCAGACATACCATAAAATATTTCGTGCAATCGCGTATTCCTGTCTAATGTCAGGAATTCTCTTTCCATAGGTCTGCGTTTTCCATATTATCTATTTTGCTTATCAGTAAACATTCTTACAATTTGTGATTAATACTGTACGTACAAGAACGTTAAGTTTTTGACGTTGTAATATTTCACATGAAATAATAATGGCTGTATATCGACAAACTTATTAATTAATTAAATTCGTGTATATCAAGTTTCCTATCATTTAATACTTTCGTGTAACTACAGAGATTTGATACTATGAAATGAAATATAAAACTTGGTAAAAAAACGCGCTTCGTTAGGAAATGAGGGTAATGATGCAAATATTTTTTGTAGCCATTATATAGAATTTCGATGGTATAATTAATCAGTATCAACTTACCAGCCCCTGACGGGACGAAAGTGACGAAAATAATTTGCAAACAGATGAGGATTGCAAGTATTTTCGAGTCCTTCATGGTTGTAAAAAATCAGGTAATGTTGTCGCTGTAGAATATGGGAAAATCAGGCGTTTAAATATCAGTTGTGCGGGCACTGGAGTGCGTAGACCAGAAATATCTGCGACAAAAATCAGAATACATTTGTTTTCACATGATTCGATCAATTTTGTGTAGGACTAAGCTGATTGAACCTAACACGGGATAATTGTCCAACTTACGACCTTAACAAGCCCGCTTGATTCTCTATAAGTGCTTGAAATTGATGCTTGTATTCTTTCCAGATTAACAAGCTTTGCCCCCCCCCCCTCCTCCCTCTCTATTTCCTTAGATCGAGTTAGACTGCCACAACATATTATCTTTCTTCTTTTCTTTTCTTTTTTTTCGATCTTTTAAAGCCTTAAATCGCTGGTTATTATAGTGTATACATTCAATTACTCTGTAAGTCGTAAGTACATGTTTTACGTTATTTTTTATTTTCCAGCTAAATTCCACGAAAACAAGAAATATACTTCCAACGTGTTTTCACGTGTCTCTAGCAAAGATCTCAAAAACAAGTTGCGGCGCAATTTAAAACGACAAATAGCACCGTGTGTCTCGTTGTGGCAACGCACGCTTCGTCAGCTTTTTAAAAGCGCTCTCTGTCTGCTTTTTTTCTCTCTTCACCGCCTATTCGTTTTTTCTTAACGAGTGAAACCGTTTTTACGAGAACGGGAGCACAGAAATGACGTACTGGCAATTCTGTTTCGTGATGACACAAGCAGCCCGGTTTCAGTGAATTAAACCTGGCCCCAAGCTTCCAATTATCTCTCCCTTCCTTTCCTTTATTTTTCCCTTCTATATCGAGGTTTTTCTTTCAGGTTTTCTAAATTTCCATTACAATCAACTATGGCTTTTCTCTATTTTATATGTTAGCCGATGATTCATGGCAAAAACGTCGGCTGTAAAAATATTTGGAGTTGCAACAGCAACAAGTGTGTTTTCTCAAACAGAAAATATTGGAAGCGTACTCGTTGGCAAAACAGTTCACGGATAGTTCGTCCTCTGCTTGTTATTTGTTTCAATACCGTTAGCAAATAAATTCATGAAACATAGTGGTATCGCATAAATTGAAAATAAAAGCTTTGCGTATACTTGGCAGTTGAACTTTGGCTATTATACGTATGTTATATATGTAGTATCGTGGACAAAAGGCCTAAGATAT
This sequence comes from Bombus terrestris, assembly GCF_910591885.1. Taxonomy (NCBI): domain Eukaryota; kingdom Metazoa; phylum Arthropoda; class Insecta; order Hymenoptera; family Apidae; genus Bombus; species Bombus terrestris. Next base: position 22,861,220 of record NC_063274.1, on the reverse strand, counting down.
CTGCCGAACCATAAACAATGCCGCGAGAGCCGCGGCATCGTCGGGTACATCAATGTGTCGTCGGTTCTTTTTAAGTGGATAGTTTCGTGGAAAGGGCCTGCGTGACTCTGGCCACGGGCGTTTCGGGACACGTGTCCGATAGGACGGGAAAAGACAAAGAGACGCTAAAGGCAGTGTTAGTTGAGAAGCCGGAGAAGACGGATGCAAAAGGTGTGCAGAGTGTGACTTGAGAAGCGAGAGCGAGCGAGTGTAGAAGCCGAAGAGTGTGAATCGGGAAGTCGGAAGCCGTCTATGAGAATAAGACGTACGACAGCATTGTAATCATTTCGTTGCTTCGAATATTATTTATTAAATCAAAACATCATTACTTGTCCTTTCCTCTAAGACCCATTAAGATACTACATATATATATAGAAGATTGCTTAGAATTTGGAGCTTAATAACATATGTCAAAATCATTGACATTAAAGAAGGTGAACCTTACTTACGAAATTTCCTTCCGTCAAATGATACATAAAAATTGAAAAAAATAATATACATAGTTTTGACTTTCTTCCGCATTATAATTTGAATCGCTCGATTTATTCGACTAAAGATAATCAAGCAATAACCTCACTTTACACGTATTCTCATCACGTGAAATAGATCACATCAGGGATTTTCAAAAGTCGATGGAATATTAATAGCGATTAATTATTTATGGATGTATTCTGCACGGTTAAAGCAATCGCCTAGTGAATTATCGAGTTCCAGGAATATGAGCGGTAAACAGGATTGCAGTTATAAATGACTCTCTAACGTGTATATTAGAGATGAATTTGATCATTTATCCTCATAATATGAAATACGCTTTCAAGTGGAAATCATAATTAACAATTTCTGGCAGCGAAAAGTAAATAAATCGATACGTTTAAATCAATATTAGAATTTCTTAATATTTTTATCAAATATTTTTATCAAATATTTTAACATCGTAGAAGTGTCGTTGTAGAGAAACATTAGGTTGTTCCAAAAGTTTCTTTCGTTTTATAAAGAAATGATAGATGTACGATATTTTTTCTGTATCTATCATTTCTTTATAAAACGAAAGAAAATTTTGCGACAATCTAATAGAAATTTAGCTTTAACACAATATAAAAATGGATTGTTATGCCCCTAGGAGATAAGAACAATATGATTAATATTAATAATGAATACGTTAACGTAACGTAAAGCAGCTTTTGCAGAAGGCTATTACCTGAAAATGTTTACTAAAGAATGATAACATGAATTTTCTTAAGTACCCCATTTGATACTTAATCTACTTTGTAAATACTGTACGTCCTAACTTTGAAAGAATGCAATTTTAGCCAGAATGTTTCAAATTACCTAGCCGTATTGTTTCCTTGTAATATAATTTATATTTACATTATCTCGCGTAATTCTTTCCACTTTATTGACTTCTAAACGTTAATGTAATATAATTTTTATAATATAATTTTAATCGAAGTTATTTAAAATTTGTAGTATCTCATCCCTACTAGAATAATATTAACAAATGTGCAGAGCTCAAGTCGAATAACACCGGCTCAGATAAATGATCATCAAACTTACTTTTGTTATCGTCGATGTCAGTGATTTTAAACCAGCCAACGTCCATGGCAATCAATATTATTTAGCCGGTCTTAACGCAATGTAAAAAAGAAAAAAAAAAAAAAAAAAAAAAAAAAGAGGAAGGAAGGAACAGGGAAGCAAAGAGATAAAACGAATTTTTCATTTTCTCGAAACTAGATCGAGTTTCAAGCTGCTCGTAAAAGAGTCTGTAGCCAATCCGACTAAATTCGACGAACCGCGCTTGAAAATTCCCAGAGAACTGTGATAACCATCGAAATCTGTACAATTTGTCGATTCATCGCTTGATTAAAAAATGGAACAAAATGAGGCTGATCAGCCGGACTTTCAACTTCTAATGATCCCTATCGTTATACCCTAGGTTGAATGCTACGATATAAGCCGAAACAGCTATAAGTAGGGTTCACGTGATTGCCGCCATCTATTATTCGCGCGTTACACATTCGCCAGACAGACGCGTCTAACGGTTGACATTGTTTTCTACCCTCAGTTCCAACGCAATTACGTTGCTACGTGCAATCAAGTCTCGAGTGAAGCTAATGATAAGTTGTTGTTCGATCCTACACAATTACTAAAATTATTCAAATTAAACTAATTTAGTCTAAAAAAAAAACAAGTAATTTCGTTATATATTTCCTTTCATAATAAGCCATATATAGTAATATATATAGTTGGAATATAGTAGCTGACGAAAATATTCGTATATTTGTAGAAACATTTTAGGGCTGTATTATGCATAACGGCACTATAGAATTAATACTGTAACAGAATTCTACTATCATGGTTATGCTGGTAATATTCGAAACAAATCTGAAAATCGTATGTAGATGATGTAAGATATTCAGTACGAGTACCGTGCATTACTGGTATGTACATAATCACGACGAGATAAGGAAGGTACTGTTCTCTATTGCTCATCGCTACCCGTTGCTAGTAGCAACGTACTATGCATATATATCTCGTAAAGATTTTAAATGTAGCCAACGAGACCATTTTTAATATTTGACTATCGTGACCCATTACAGTTTCATCACTTTCGATTAATTGAACACGACCCGCACCTTAAGACTAAAATACACAATATAAGTATGGCACAGAAAATCTTTTAAAATTTACGGACGACTATTTATGGTATTTAAAGGCAGCAAAGATAATAATTAGCTGCGGATTTTCCTCGAATCGTAGCATACAATATGGAATCTGATTATTAATAATTACAGTGGAAATACAGTGGATTTCCATAAGATATTCGTGCTTGTGGCATTTTGGAAATAAATTCTTAACCCAAATGGACGAGCTCGATACTCGAGAAATTTTGTGAAGCTGACGTCAATGGCGATATGTACTGTTGTTGTGCTATCATTTCATAGTAAGCTGTATTGATTGCACTTCTATTCACGGAATTGATTTATTCCACACAAAAGTTGACAACAATAATCGAAAAAAGAAAAATATATTAAACGATCAAATTTATAAAACGATATAAAACGATCAAATTTAATTATTTTTCGATTTTTCGGGCATCAAGTACTACATCAAACGTTATACATCAAACGTTAAAATACGGCGAGCATACAAAATGTACAAACCACTCTAAATTAATTAACTTTGAACGTTATTGATTAATTAAAAAAAACCACTGTTGCGTTGAGTTTTACATTTTAAAAAGTTGTTATCCGTTTTTGCTTTGTTTAAAACTAAAAACAGGACTACGTTCATTGTAAGTTCATTGTAAATATCCGTTTTATTTATTTAAACAAACAGATATTTAAACAAACAATTTATAAATATATAATTTATTTACGTATATTTGTAATATCTGTTTTATAAATTTGTACAACCATTTATCCATTTATCTATTTTATTTGCATATAATTTTTATAGACTTTTTTTTTTTTTTTTTTTTTTAAGAACGAAAAATTGTGATTCTATTTTAAGACATGTCAGGCTGAAGCGATACGCGATATATATTTCTATTCGGATTTCACCGTCGTCGTAATCGATGCTATTGGAAACGTTTCACAATAGACGTCTTACAAGCGCTTGCAATGTCCGTCATGTGTAAGGCTCTACCACTGAATCGCGGCTGCCATTTAGTGATTAAGGTCGATCACTTAGAGACGTTAATCCGCCATAATGGTGAGCAATACATCGAAGCCATTATTGAAAGCATAGTTACGCTTTAATTTCATCGATCTTATTCACAAATAGAAGTGTACAAATTATAGGATTTCCAAATATTTAGTTTAGTTAAAAGGAGATATGAAAATGACAGGTATATTCAAAGGATAAAACAGAACCGTACGATTGTAAAGTTTCAAATCATTATAACTATTTAAATTTGAAAAATCTTACTATATTTATACAATATATTTTTATTAAGAATGGAAGAAATTTCGAAAAATCCGCCAACACTTTTTACTGTCGTCTTGAAGCACACCATATGTTAAGCTTCTTCGTCGTTACAAATTTTATCGCGGATGTAACGAACGTTTCGAACATGTAGCACGCACGCGTCAACGCCTACATTTGGATTTTAAATATATGTTTTATGCATTAAATGTATTTGTACTTTCTTGCGCAATTTCTTTTAATTTGTTACGATATGGAGGGTTTAATTACGTTTAAGATATCTATCTGAATCCTTTAAATTCAATGTTCTTTAAAACATTACATTACGTAAAATAATCGTTTTTCCACTTTATTGTATCATAAAATAGTTACTTAAATTCATATTACTTAAAGAATCTTCCTACAGAAAGAATAAAAAAGAATAAAATCCTATATGTTAAATTTTACGTGGTTGATGGAATACATAGCGATGACGAGAACTAACTACAGACAACAAGAAACTATTAGCGAAGGCAACTGGTGACTATGAATGTCGTCTCTATAATATGTGGCGACTAAGGAGAACAACTACCAACTACGGATAACAAGTAACAACCAACTGTCTCGTTTCTAAGGGGCAACTAACTTGCAATTATCCTCCTTTGATGGTTCCTGTAGCGTGATATACGTCTTGAACGTAGTTAAAGAATATGGTCGCTGCTGAATGGCGATTTGACAGCAAGGCGATCCCGCCAGTTCAAAGCTTGACATTGCAAGCTACCGAAAACCATTAATCTTGTTATCGAATATCTAGCTTTCAGAAGAACCCTTGTGATATGATATGACGTCATGACATTTTTATGACGAAGATGAACAAACACCGACCTCTAACCAAACAAATTTTTATTAAGTGCCGTATGTGGGTTGCAGGCCGGCCAACCAAGGAAATTTATCGAATGTATAAAGTAAAATATATACGAATATATTGGATATATCATAAAATGCCCGCGTTATATCGTCTAACAGCATAAAGAAAGCTAAATTTAAGGAATTAAAAAATTGAAATACCAATTATAAGAGAGTTAATTAAATTCAAACCTATCGATGGTCTCATAAAGACCTATATTTCCTGGAAATTGATATCTTTCGAATTCTAAATTCTCCTTAGAAAGTATCATAGAGAAAATATGAAACTTGAAAAGTACATCACGCTGATGCCTCGATAAACCGTCGTGTCGATAAATCCATGTGTCCGAGCGATGAATTTTCCCCAAACAACAAAAAACTGAAGGGAAATCTTCTTTGAAGGACGTGACAAGGTAGGGGAAGCGGGAACAATGATCACGCGATAAACTGATGGTGTACGTATAGAACGTGTACGTATAGAACGTTGCGAGAGAATTATCGAGAAACAAAAAAAGAAAAAATAATCGTTGGCCGGCGCGACTATACGCTGTCGACGGGCAAACAGCGACTGAGACTAACTGAAACGAACTCTGTCGCAGTATGAGCACGGGCTGCGTTCGCGGGTCGATCGAACACGTTCTGCGCCTCTCCTCGGCACCGACGTCAAAGCCACCCCCGATGGCTGCAACGCACTGGTGCACTTGGTGGTCCTTCCTTTTTCGTGTGATATTATACCAGCATCTGTGATGCCATTTCAAAGACCGCAATCAAAGCATTAAATGCCAGATTAAAGCGACGCGATAATATTACCCCAATATTCGTCCGTAAATGTTACCGTATAGATGTTTAATTAAGCATTATTATGCTTCGAATAATTTACTATCACATGTTCCACAAGAAAACATATGTTTCACTTTTCCCCGTGGTATGATTGTAATTTATAACAAATATTTATAATTTATAATTTAAAATATCTATAATTCACTGAAAGTATCTTCCTGTCACGATTATAGGCGTAAAATGTCAAATTAAAAGTACCAAATTAAAAACATATGGTATCCCGAAACCAAACGTACGACATGGCGAATCACGATGATACGATAAAAATTGATCTATGTCTTGATTTATTCAAACAGAACGAACTTACTCGAACTTTTCCAGAATAAACGATTTATCCGATAATATCCGTCACCAGCTTCTCTTCCTTCAACGGTAACAACTGACACCGAAAGCTCGAGAGACCCGAACGGTGAGACGTACCCAGAAGCAATGCAGTTACCTGGGCAAAGAGTCCCAAAGACCAAGGACGTAGGAAATTTCGAGAAACGGAAATGGAAACTGGAGTGGCGCGTCAATCAGCACTGACGGAAACTAATAAAAATGGAAAAAACCAAACTAATTCGTTTCACAAATTATTAAAACGATATTATTCAAAATTTCACTCGATTTTCTCACTGCACACCTCAATATTTGTCGAAATATCAATATTAAACAGTTAATAAAAAAAAATATCCTCTTTCTTCATACCTGTCTTTCTCCCGGGCGGCGAAGGAATACTAGAATGTTCGAGAACAACGGATACTTTTTGATTTTATCTCAATATCAATTTCAATCTTTTTAAACGAAATATAATCTGAACGATGAAACGTTTGATCAAATAATGTTCTTCGTTCGATGCTAAAGGAAATTGAGAAGAAACATCGAAAATTCGTTAATAAAACGAATTTCTTTGTTTCTGTTAGATAATAAACTTGATATACGTATTGGTTTTTAAAATCAATATAGCTAACCAATGGGCACACTTTTAACAAGGGTGATGGAACATACCAAAAATCTTTCAAGATGGTCTTGGCAACGGAAGAGTCGAAAATATGACAATTATGAATGAAAAATTCTAATATTTTACAGCTGGCAACGATAAACAACTCCAGATATTCTCCTAATTAATTTACAACAAATTCGCGTATATGATCGATAGCTGACGTCACTGTCTGTGTCCCACAGCCCTTGTAAAACGATAAGAATTTCCTGGAAAAACTTGTAGCCACGAAATGAAAAAGATGATAAAACTTCTAAGAAGAGTACTGAGACGAGCAACTTTGTACTTACCCTTTCGGAGTAGGGAACGTGATTAAACGTCCGCGAGTTCGAAACTTTTGTAAGTCACTGCACGGCCGCTGCTTATGGTGGAAATGTAATAGATATAAGTACAGAGCGCGTGAGCGAACTAAAAACGCGATATAGGGGTAAAGAGAGAGACCGTTCCGTCCTTCTCTAATGCCCGCGTACTTGTACCGGAAATGTGTAACAACGGTAAACGAGCGCCGTCAGTGTCCACTAGTGTGCATGCCTGATTAAACAAGGACAGAAAATGCTTATATACAGCCTTCTCTTTCTATTTCCATGTCGCATCCATCTTACTATACAGTAGACAGGATTCGACTATTCCATCATTATATTCGCACCCTGCTTACGTGTGAACTAACATTGCCATGACAACAAATCGTTCGTCTCCTGTTTGATGCTCAGTTTTCAACGGAGTTGAAGGGAAACTTTATAAGAGAAAGGAAGTGACGGATTGTCTCAAAGTAATAAACGAAAATTCTCGTAACTATCGAAAAACGATAGTCAATACAAGGATATCATTATCACATTTAAAACTATTACAATGAACGGTGATTTATCGCTGCAAGGTACCACAAATAAGATATCTCATAATTTGCGAAAAGAGGTAAGGAATATTCTAGATTTTAGACTTTGGAACTTCCATGACAGTCATTTGTTGTTCATTTTTTGTGATATTTTACACACGCACATAGTATCTATGATCTTTTCTTTCGATAATTCTTATAATTATTGTCAATAATTAATTATTTATAACCATTTACGCTGTATTATATATCATTAAGATTTATCTTTGCACGTATCAAGATAGTAGATAACAAAATTACGTTTATATATTTATATTATGTGTATATATTTAGATATCTTCTTAGTTGCAATTTTTTCGAATAATATCGGCGACCAATCGAAATAGAAATTAGTGCGGAAAGAGGGGAAGGAACCAAAATTTGAAAATCGACATCGGTAACTCAGTAGTTATAGAGTAACTCAATCGATAACGTAGATTAACTAGTTATAAATGAAAATATATTTAAATTCAAACTTTAAAAATTAGAAATTAAAAAGCAGAAGGCAAAAAATTATCGCCGAGGATTTATATAATAATAAATAGACAGTACATTCTTTTTGTCTGTCTTACCTAGAAATAAAACAGTTAATTGATGATTATCGTATAGTGTGTACTCATAGCATAAAATTTGTTCAATGAATTAAAAATTATATTTTTTAGATATGTAGACATTAGCGATGTATTAATCCGGGAAGCTCGTCTACCTCGGAAATATCGAGTCTGCGACAACGTCGATTTGGAAATTATTCTTACAGAATATGAAAATTATTACAAGATGAAATTCCAAAAATATCCTATATTGTGCAAGAAAATAACTGAAAAGGAAATAAAGACGAGGGAAATGACAAATGCGAACAAAGTGTAAGAATTTAAATTATTTAACACTATTCAACGTTCTCAACGTATTCAACGTATCGATTACAATATCATTCAATCTTCGAAGAAGTAGTAAAACGTGTCAAATCTGTTAGCAAACAAACGAGAAGTGAGTCTGTATCTGGGTCTGTGAAAGGGAGGAATGCACAACAGAAGATGAGGGGTGATGCTACGGATGATATTAATCTCGCAATGACAGTGACATCAATTTTCGCCAATGAAAGCGATGAATCTTCATCAGAAGAGGAGAGCTATTTAACATCTTAATGGAACAATCCACGCAATCAAAGATATCAAGATAGGCTCAGAAGCTTTATATAGATAATCTGGAATTACGAAAGATTATTGAAGACATTTCATGCGTAAGTTATTTTCGATTAATATACGTATTGTAAATACTGATTTCAGTAAAGCTTTAAATAACGAATTACATAACACTTACGGAAATTAATACGGAGATTATGCGCCATTTCATCTTTGTATTGTCGCAGGAAATCATACTGACAAAATTAAATGTATATTGGGACAACATCGTAGGCCTAGAGGAATGTAAATCTGCTATTAAGGAGGCCATTGTGTATCTCCTCAAGTACCTTATCTTTTTTAAAGGCCCATTTTCTCCCTGGAAAGGTATTCTGCTATACCTTTTTTAACATAACGGCCAGCTCATTGGTGTGCAAATGGAGAGGTGATTCCGAGAAGTATATCCGTGTAAGTTGATTTCCTTTGTCTACGAAGAAGAGATTCTAGAATATATCATATATAATAATAATCATATATAAATAGAATAGTTGTTTGGAAAACGAAATGATATTACGTTCGTGATGAAACAATGAATTTAAGGAATTTTGAATATAATATTTAATAAATAATAAATACATTTGTTAAACTGAACAGGTTTTATTTGAACTTGCCTATAATTTTTCGCCTACAATTATTTTTATCGATGAGATTGACTGGATAGGCACAAATAAAGGAGTAAACTGTACATTGTCTGAACCTGCAAAGAGAATCAGATCAGAACTTCTTTCTAGATTGGATGGATTACTATCTAACGAAAATTCTAATGTAGTTCTTTTGGCTGCAACTAATTGCCCGTGGTATGTATATCACCCTATTTCAATGTTTTCTAAGTAGAAAATATCTTAATATCATAATTATTCATTATCTTAATCTTAATTATTGCGTTGTGCGGAATATTCCTTTGTTATTATTAATATAACAGAACAATAATATTTATTGTAAATATATTATTAGGGACATTGATGCAGCTTTACGCAGACTTTTTCTTGAAAAGAAAATATACGTATCATTACCAAATGAAGTTACTCGACTTGGTATGTTCAAATTATACCTTAGCAACCAGTTATTAGAGAATATGGATATTGTAAACCACATAATAAAATCTACTGAAAAATATTCTTGCGTGGATATAAAATTGCTTTGTAAGCAAGCATGGCTGCTAGAAATAAGTCCAATATGGGAAAAACTTGAAAAAAAAAAAAAAAAAAAAGAAGCATCTGTTACGACTTTGAAATATGAATTAAAGAATTATGAAATAATAGCAAAATTGTTAAAAACAATGTCACCTACAGTTACGGATGTGGATAGATATGAAGCGTGGAATAAATATGTATGCCATAAGAACATATTTTAAAAAATATAAATGGTTATCATAATATATATCATTAATATAATTATCGTTCGAAAAATTGTTCGCGTGCGTGCATGTATGTGTGCGTACGCGCTATAAACAAGTTTGAAATATTCGTTCTACATAAATGTATACGTGGTATACATATTCCCTTATAATATATAATATGTGTAATCTGAGTGGTAATATATCCATGTATTACATATGTGTTAGTGTATTTTATCGATAATCTGTCTTTTATTTCCTCTTATCTTATTAACGCATGTATGGGCGCGTATATGCGCCGGGCGAAAACTATGGTTATATATGGGATTGTTAACAAATAAAAATTAATCTAGGTGTTATTAAAGAAATTTGTTTCACCTTCTAAACTTTTTGATGATCGGTTTACTTTGAATATTTTGCATATTTTTGCATATCATGAGCATTTTGTACATTTCTATACATTCAAATTTTCTATGAATATAAAATGATCCGCACTACTATCTACTTCATAGTATACTCTATACGTTTAAAATGCTCCATTAGAAGCTTAAATCTATCAAAATACAGCTCCTAGGGAAATGTGAATTTTCACATAAACACATAATATCGATTTTCTCATTGAAACGTATAGGCAGGTATATACTAGCACAAGCCACCTTCGGCATTTGGCCGTATGGTGCAGCACTAGCTCTGTAACATAGAAAACCATAGGCGTCAGTTCTTCTTATTTCCTCTTTGATATATGTTTACTTTAATGTCACTTATTCAGGCGCTTGATACATTGTCGGAATAAAATTTTAGTAATGTGCAAGTAATTTTGAGTAGATTAATAAAGTATAATAAGATATTAGATTCATGTACATAGATTCAAGTGACATCAATCTTTATGTCTAGTATATACATGTGTATTGATCTGTAAGTCAGTGTTAAAATAACAAATAAATGGCAGAAGAAGGAAAGAAGATTTCCTTCGGTTTTGCGAAATCTATTAAGAAACCTGTGTTAAAAAATGCTATTCCACAAGAGAAAAAGAAAGTTGATTACATTGAATGCCTTGATGAGAAAGGTATTAAAGTAATAGGGTGAGTTCAAAAAGTAAAATTTGTAATCAAGAAACATATAACCTCAACCTAACCTATAAAAATCACCAATAGCGGAATATATATATTTGAAAACAATTTTTTTATTTCAGCGAGGAAGAAAAAAAAAGATGAACCTCTAATTATTCCATCACTAGGTTCAAAAACCTGGCATGATAGAATTCTTAATAAAATAGATGCAGACATTTTCCTTCCGAAGGCAGATAAGGAAAAGGTAGGAGACGCTAGTGTTAACGAGGCAAAATCAAAGCTATCTAATGGAAAAACATCGCCGATAATATCAATAAAGAAAGAGCCAGTTGAAGATTGTGAAAATAAAGTTGTTACTTTAGAAGAGCAAGCGACGAAAGAAATCGTTGAGGAACTTCAGTCAAAGAATAAATATGAAACTAAAACAAATGATTTAACTTTACCTTTAGTAGAAGATGAATCATTAAGAGGCAAAGAACAGGTACGTTATCAACATATTGATGTGCAATGCACAGATGTATTACATTTGCATATTATAAATATCGTTTTGTATTTATTTTTCAGTCTACGTTAGAAGATTATGAAAAAATTCCTATTGATGCTTTTGGTGTAGCAATGTTAAGGGGAATGGGATGGCAACCAGGAAAGGGAATTGGTTGAAATGAAAAGTATGAATTTTACTCTGGATTAAATTAATTATATGTATTTAATACATCACTTATTGGAAAGTAAACAGAGAACATCATTTTTTATTTCACAATCGTTTATTCTAACTATTACAGATTAGTAGCAGCTGTCATACCAGAATTACGACCAAAAGGTATGGGTCTTGGAGCAGACAAAGTAGCATTGCAGAAGAAAAATACAGATTCCAAAAAAGAAGAGGAAGAAGTTAAAATCGAGAAAGGAACATTTGTAAAAATTATACGTGGAAAACAAAGTAATAATTATGGTCAAATAGAAGGATTCGATGATGATGCAGGAAGGCTCATAATAAAACTAGCTCTTGGTGGAAATATAATATCTGTAAATGAATTTATGGTACAGCCAGTGACTAAATCAGAATATTCTAAGAACTCAAAAGTTCAAAGTTAATATGAAGTGTTAGTTTTTCATTAAGGGACTTTTAAGAAAATAAATTTGAATTGACATATACATATAAAGACATAATCGGACATGTAGAAAAACTAATTCAAGAGTACCTGTAAGTGTGTTGTTGCATGCAATTTTTTAAAGGTCCCTTCTATCTTTATATAAAATATTATAAATGTAGAGGTTTTAGCTTTCAGTATTTCATGGGGTTAATTTCAGATACAAAAAAGTATGAGGAATATAAGGACAAGGAATCCAAGGGACTCAAGCAAAAGATGGATAGAAAAAGATCAATGTCCCCTGACCCCGAAGACGGTGAAGATAAAACGGTGAAGAACAAAAGTAGTAATAAAAGAAAGAAAATCGGAAGTACGATGCGCAATAAGAACAAGTATGATAAAGTGGGGGATAAAAAATCAGAAAGACGAAAAAGGCGCTCCGAATCTAATGATGACAGCGATAGTGATTCTGAAAAGAAGAGACGGAGAGAAAGAAGTAACTCTAATAGTAATGATTCTTATAAATTAAAAAGATTGAAGAAGTCAAAGAAACGTAAGAAGTACGATTGCTCGTCTGAAAGATCAAGTAAAAAACGAGACGACGAGAAAGATCAAGATCTCGATCATTTAGTAGGCAGTAATATTTTCCAGGAACGTATTCGGTCATTTTACTTTCAAGATAAATTGTATAATTTTATTTATACAGATTTTATAATAAAGTGTATTTTTACAAAAGTATATTTCTTTTCTTACCCTTAACTGAAAATTACATTTAATTATAATATGTAATAATGTTTACAATTACATCAAAGTTAATGTCCTAAACTTTATCAATAATTATTAAAAATCCCCGCGTATTGCTTACGTAATGTTGATATCGAGTAATACCATACATAACCTCAAAGAACATTATGATACTTACGAACATCGTTAAACAAGTAGTGCGAACGATGTCGAGTAAGTATGTCACTATGTATAAAGTATTTATAGATAAAAAGTATGGGAAATATATAACCGAGTGTATTTAACTTTTCCAACATTTTAGCATTTCGCTTGGCGTTGGTACAACTTCAAGTAAATGAAGTAAAAAGCAAAAATGTAGAGCGGGCAGTTTCCTACATTTCAAGCGCGAAAGAGCATAATGCTGATATTATCGCTCTTCCTGAATGCTTTAATTCACCATATGGAATACGTAATAATTTGTTTCTTTTTCTAATAATTTATTATATGTATAACAACTATATAGAAAAAAGTAAAAGTAGACAAATTACCTTAACGTTCATACTTCCATAAAGATTGTGAATTGACTCGAGAATATAGAATTTCCCCATTTTTATGATTATCGTGATTTTTGTATAAATATATTTTTTAAGATACTAATAATTAGGTACTTATAAACTAGTATTATCAATTATTTTGTATTTATAATTCCACCTATAATAGTTAAAAATTAAAGTTAGTTAAAATCTAACTTTATGTTTCAAAAAGTACTAGCAAAGTCGTTAAGTAACAAGTCACTGGTACTGACCCAAATAGCATGATTGTAATTAAACATTTCTAAATATTCATTTTTCATCTTGAACCTGTAGAAACAATTTATTATATGTACTATTATCTAAGTAATTATATATTTAAGTAAATCGAAATATAAAATTTAGTTATTTTAATAATTTAAAAAATAAAAAATTGACAAACATTTCAACCTAATTTATGGTTGGAACAAAGGACAGTTATTTTTCATTAATTGAAATATTGCAATGCAGAATAGTTTCCAAAATACGCCGAGAGTATTCCTGATGAAACGGTGAAACGAGCGTTGCTTTATCGAAGGCAGCTAAGGAAAACAGCATTTATGTAGTTGGTGGTACGATACCTGAAATAGAGGGCGATAAATTGTACAATACCTGTACTATTTGGGGTACCGATGGAACTTTGATAGCAAAACACCGGAAGGTAAATAATATACCTCCATGTGGCTTTGTAATTGAAAATATTGGGGTGGAGAAAGTGACTCTATCTAGGAATAATTTAGGAATATGCATATGTACATACGTGTACTATAACCAATTCTATAATTTAAAAAATATGTTATAGGTTTATAAAATACGTTTTGATACGAGAAACATACATTTTTGTCGTAATATAATATATAAATTTTTGTACAATATATTTGTTTTGTAATATAAATTTTTCGCATAGGGAAAAACTTATTTTTTCTTAAAAAATATTCCTTCTCAAATATTATTAAATGATAAAACTTTTTAATAAAAGAAAGTGATAAAAACGCTGTCAGTTATTAAATAAAAAACAATTAAAGTTTAGAAGTTCGTAACATTGATGTTAAATTACAAAAGTTACAGCAATAGAGTTAGCAACTATATTTTTATGTTATTAGGTACATCTATTCGACATCGACATTCCCAACAAGATTACTTTCCGAGAGAGTGATTCACTCAGTCCTGGTAATTCCCTAACAATGTTTGATGTGAAGGGCTGCAAAATAGGTATTGGCATTTGTTATGATATCAGATTCGAGGAAATGGCACGCATTTATCGGAACAAAGGTACAGTAGCTTAATCGAACAATACTTAACTAGCATGAAAGTAACTATCTTTCTTAAATATATTCTATATAAAATATAATCGATATAATCTGTAACTCTGTATAAAAAGGAGCTTAATTTAAAAAACCAGTATATTCGCTGAAAATGAAATAAATAAAAGAATTAGAAGCACGACAAGAGGACTGTTCTCGCATATTCATAAATTATGGAATATGGACTGTGCAGCTACAAAGTTAACTAAAATTCAGTGGTCTCATATTTCCCGTTTCTCTGTGTTAGGTTGCCAAATGCTGATATATCCGGCGGCATTCAATATGACCACTGGTCCACTGCACTGGTCATTACTTCAGCGTTCCAGAGCGAATGACAATCAATTATACGTCGCCTGTATATCACCGGCTCGTGTTCCTTCAGCAAGTTATGTCGCATGGGGACATACACAGTTGACAAATCCCTGGGGGAAAATCCTTTATGATTTGGAAACTCAGGAAAATATGGTGGTTACCGATATCGGTAATTTCCAGCTTAACATTAAAAGCGAGAAATCCATGATGTAATTAACTTTTAGTCTCGTTGGTTCATCGATTTTGCCGGCTCCCTCTGTATTTGCTGAATTTATTAGCAAGCATTACTTATTACTTCGTATGTTTTTCTTTTCTCTCAGATTTGAAAGTTGTTGAGGAAGTAAGGGCTCAGATACCTACATTTTCTCAAAGACATACGGATTTGTACGACACTGTCTATAAAAAGGAGTAACTCTACACTGAAACAGAAAATGTTTTCTTATAATATTTCTACTACAATACCGTTTTTTTTTTTTTTTTTTTTTTTATGACTTATTACTAATTACTTATCATTTGTACTAAATGAATAACTCAATTAAGAAAACCAAAATGTTGTAAATAATAATCTGTATATCTTGTGTATCAATATGTAATTGGATATTGTAATAATATTGGAATGTCTTTGATCAGGGATATGATAAAGAACACGCGAAGACTACATTCTTTTGAACATCTTTAATATCCATCATTTATAACATTAAACATCTTTTTAAATATTTAGATAGATTAATACGTAACTCTTTATATATATAAACATTAATTTGAAGTTACAAGCTTAGAGAAATTGGTCGATTAATATTTATAGATCGGCTGTCTTGATGAAAGGCTTAAAGAAAGCAAAAACATAACAATGTCGCAAATATAATTTATAGTTTAACTTCTTTCTTGTATCTGTCTGCCTTTCACGATGTTTTACCAATTACAATAAGTAATTTCGACTTCTTTGCGCTCCGTTTTAACGCATTCGAGACCGAAAGAAATTCATATCAATCAGTAGGCATAATATATATAACTGTACATAATATATTATAGTATAACATAGTATATGATTTTATATTTTAAAAACATGAGGCATAAAATTTAAGATTGTCATCGACTTAAAATTAAAATATGAAAAGAATATTCCAGAGAGAGAAAAGCACAGTATCATTCTAACAAAACATTCAGATCGTACTGACACCCAGGAATCGTATTACAATAAAATCTCGGTCTCGAATGAATTAACACGAACGATTAACATGAAACACACTTGCGGCTTAAACACCTTCGATATCGAGGAAATTCAAACTTTACAAATAAAAGCAGCCTGTTCCTCTTTCCACCACAGACTCTCATACCATATCCGCTCTTATCCAGGCTTTTACTTGAAATCTCTGTCTATTTACAATTTAAATTTACCCGGACCACTCGTTGAATCGGCAGCCCTTTATAAATATATAATGAACCCAGAACATATACCTGTGCCCCTAGCTGGTATCAGCTCTAGTAACGTTCATACCGGAACTTTCATACGACGCCAATTTGTCACGCGTGAACATCGATTCTTTCAGGGGTCACGGCTTTATGGGATTATATCCTTTAAAGTAATTAAAGTGATACTAATGATACAGAATTTTTTACAAATATTTAATATGTCCATAAAATAGGAAGTTTCGTGCTCTCTTATTTTATATTAATTATAAATTAGTAAGTTTTACATTTGTTATCTATAGATTTAATAAATTATTAAAATTCCATGAAGACATATTCTGGAACACATTAGAAGATTTTGCTGTAATTTACAACGGATGCTCCGAGTACGAACAGGCAGTAAACGAACAAATAGAAATTCAGGCTATTGTGGTAGTATAGCTCACGTGGGATTTTAAGCTCGAATTGGACTTAAACGTTACGATCGTCGTGAATAATTACGATATATACCCTGTACGACGAGCAGAGAATCTTAAATTATTAACGGCAATTCCTTTGTGCAAAGTGCAATTTTATTAACGGCCTGTAACGAATGAACGGCTCGTTTTGAATAAAGTTTACATTTAGAAAGTAAACACAGAAACACATTTTAAGAAACTAAGATATCGAGTTCTACTTGTAAACATCAAGTGCTCTTCGTTTGAGAAGATTACGAGTCTCTTCTTCGATAACGACATTAATTAAGAAGTTTCGATACCGTTTATGACATTAAGATCTCATTAGTAAAGTTATATCATTAAAATCTTACTGTTCCTAGAGAATATATATAGTTAAAACTACCAGAGGATCAACAGGTAAAGAAATTGTTGATAAAAGCATTGTTAGTGACAACTGACTGTAATCGATATCTGCTGGGTGAAGTTGTGTGTTCTGAGAATCTGTGTTAATGCAAGGATTCTGTTACAAATCATCAACTAAAGAGCCAGCGGGCACGTCCGACCGATCGATCGATACCACGAACCTCGAATGAATTAACGCTCAAGGTGGAACGGATTTAATAGATCGAGTGTTAGTGTAATTTGACACTTTGTTTACACTTGCTTTATGCAAACAAAGTTTGATGTTCTGAACTCGATGGTTATAAGATCTTATTGAAACTCCAGTATTTCACCCGCACGGTACGACACTTTGTTGATGATTGTCCTTGTATGTTGTTGATACTCCCCATCAGCCGTTAAATTTTGTTCGTCTATCGTACTTTTCTAGCCAGAGGTTTTCCCTGATGTTTTTCCCTACTGTCTAAGTCATCAGGTTTGCAGCTCGGGGAGGACAGATAATTCGGAATTTCCCAAAGGAAGGAGAGGTGCCGTCCGAGCCATAAAGGGACGGTCACTCAAAATGCCGAATAGATTCATTTAAATAATTATGAGAAACAAGTAAGTTTTGTAACCACAAGTTTTCAAATGTTATAGTTTGAATCTGTTCTTATAATTTTAAAAAGACCTTACAGCCAGGATCTCTAAAAAATTCGATGAAAATTCTCATGAGACATCAATTGAAACAATTAAACGCAACAGAGAATGGGTATAATCATATAATTCCTCCCCATTTCAAAATTCATTAATATACATCGATTTTTGTTTTCATATTTGTTTTATGTGTGAAGAATATGTATTTATTGGCATCAAAATATTTTCTGTTTCAATTCCTGGTCATTTTAGATCGAAACTTCCAAATATCGTTGATCAAAAATTTTTTAATTTTTAAAATGAAAGGCACTAGTTATAGGACAAAAAGTTGTTTCAATTATTTGAACATTCTGCTTCATTCCTACAATAACATATTTTATTTTAAATGAAAACAAGAAACAATACTATTGTGTATAAGTTTAACGGAGTGACACAGGTGATTTGTAGCTAACACTGTAGCTAACATAGTTTCTGCAATATACCCTTTAATCGAGTAGAAACAAGGGGATTTTAGAAATTTCTATTAACCGACAGTATCGTCAACAAGTTTTAACAATGACTGAAGGTTGCAAAATTAAATATAAAATGATTTATTAATAGCATATGCAGTGTTAAATTTGTAAATAAGCAGTTTATCTTTTAAGAATAACAGAGACACCAGAAAATAAAAATAAAGAATATTCTAATTATATTGCAAACTAACGAATAATGTAAAGAATTTATTTTTGTTATCTATATCACAGATTTTAGGTAAAATATTAATTTACTTATTACTAGGAGATTGAATTTGAAATATAATTATAATTTATAAGGGACACCTTTAAACTAGCAGATATTTGGTAGCAGTTCTCTAGCCTTTGTACAATATAACACAGTTCGGTTTAATTGAATTTAATCCCTTTGACCAGCCAGTTTCCAATTTCATTTATGGCATAATCTCCTGACAATTTCATACCCTTCAAAAGAAACACGATTTTCTATTATTGTTTTACAATCGCGGAATATGATCAGTGTCTCAATTAAGCTCCACTGTTTTAATTTCCCGTCTACGCACGATGTGGGTACACCGTTTTCTTTGTTATTTTTAGATACAAGTTTTTTTTTTTTTTTTTTTTATTTATTTATTAAAATTCACAATTTGTCCAATTTGGACATTTGGTGGAATTTTTTAACGGTTAAATTAGCATGTTGGTGGCTACCCCCAGCGGGGTACCATCCTCGTGTTTCTTAGGTTGTGTCCTTTATAAGGTCTGCTGGGTGCTTCCTTTTTAGTCTTCTGTCCATATTTGTGATTTTGTATGTTTCCGCAGCTAGCCGGTTTATGTGTGTTGCTATTCTTAATTTGTATTTCTCGGAGTATCTGTTGATTTCTTCCTTGACCGTTGGCATTCCCAGGTCCCTTCGTATATCTTCGTTTCTGACGTACCAAGGTCCGTTTACTATTGTCCTGAGGATTTTAGCCTGTATTACCTCTATTTTGTTTATATGGCTCATTGCTGCCGTCCCCCATAGTGGTATTCCGTACGTCCAGATTGGTTTTATGATCGTTTTATATATTTTTAACTTGTTTTCTGTGCTTAGTTTGGATTTTCGGCTTGTTAGCCAATGCATTTGTCTTCTTGTTTTCTGTATTTTTTCTACTATTGATTTGATGTGTAGTTTCCAGGTGAGTTTTTGATCTAAGTGGAGTCCTAGGTATTTGACATGCTTTGTTTGCGTTATATGCGTGCCGTTCAATAGGATGTTTGGTGGTGTCTTTTTCCGTAGCGTGAATGTAATATGGTTGCATTTATTGGGGTTTGCTTTTATTTGTTTTTCTTGTAGCCAATTTTCTATTTTTACGATGTGTTCTTGTAGTATTTTGACTGCCGTTTCTGGGTTAGTATGCCTGACTAGTATAGCTGTGTCGTCCGCGAATGTCAATACTGTGCTGTTGGTAGTTGTTGGTATGTTCGCCGTGTATAATGTGTATAGTATTGGGCCTAGGACGCTTCCTTGTGGTACCCCGGCCTTGATGTCTTTAACTTGAGAATGTGTGTCCTTGATTTTTATTACGAAGGTTCTGCAGCTTAGGTAGGATTTTATTAAGTGGTGTATTTGCTCCGGGAATTGTTTCCTAATTGTTTGTAGTAGACTTTCATGGTTAATTTTATCGAATGCTTTCTCTATGTCTATGAAGAGGGCTGTGCAGTATTCCTTGTTTTCTAGTGCTACTATTGTTTCGTTTATAAGCCTGTGCATTTGCTCTATCGTGGAGTGTTTGTTTCTGAAACCAAATTGGTGATCCGGTATTAGTTTTTTTGTCTCTATTATTGGTTTTATGCGGTCGTATATTATCTTTTCCAGTATTTTGGAAAATACTGGAAGCAGTGATATTGGTCTGTAAGATGCAGTTTGGTGCGGGTCTTTGCCTGGTTTATGTAACATTTTGATCTGTGCTAATTTCCATGGTTTGGGGAAGTATTGAATTCTTAGAATTGCATTGAATATTACTGTTATTAGTCTTATTGCTTTTGGCGGAAGGTTTTTTAAGATTTTACCATTAATTAGGTCGATTCCTGGCGCTTTGTTGTTTTTTGTTTTATCAATTATGTTTCTAATTTCTTGTGCCGATGTTTTAGGTATGGTGTATTCCTTGTCGGCTGTGGTAGCAGTGGTTTGTGGATCCTCCTCCGTATGACTTTTGAGGTTGCTGTTGTTGGTAATGTGTGGTGTGAATGTGTTGTAGAGGTGGTTGGAGAATTCTTCAGCTTGTTCTTCGTTGCTTCTTGCCCATGTGTTATCTGCTTTTCTGATTGCCGGGACGGGTATTATTGGCTTCCTTATTTTTTTCGTGGCTTTCCATAGTGAATAGTTGGTGTTCTCGTGTGTGGAGAGTGTCCCTATGAACTTTGAGAATTCGTTATCGTTGTGCTCCTTTATTTTGTTTTTTATTTCCTTTGCAAGTTTGTTTAAGTGTTTTTTGTTTTCTCGGGTTCTGTATTTTTGCCATTTTGCTTTTGCTTTTCTTTTTTCTTTGATTTTGTCGAGTATTTCTTGCGGGATTGTTATTGTTTGTCTGCTGGTTGGTTCGGGAGTAGTGGTTGTCCTTGCTGCTTCCTGAATAGTTGCTGTCAATGTTGCTACTGCCTGTTCTATGTGTTCAGGAGTTTTTAACGGGATGTTGCAGTTTATTTTGCTTTCTATTATTTCTTTGAAAGTTTGCCAATTGGTGGTTTTATTGTATAGTGTTTCTGGTTTGCTATAGTGAATTGGTTTGTTTCTGTATTCAATTATTATGGGTGTATGATCGGAGCTGAGCTCGAGGTTGGGTGTTATTTTTAGTTTATTTGTGTTTAGTCCCCTTGTAACTGCAAAGTCCAGAAGATCTGGTTTTTTGTTCAGGTCAGTCGGCCAATGTGTCGGTGTTCCTGTGGATAATATATTGAGGTTATTATTTCTAATGTATTTTTCTAGTGTTCTACCTCGAGGTGTAATGTTTCTTGATCCCCAGAGCGTGTGCTTTGAGTTGTAGTCTCCCGCTGCGATGTACTTGTCCCCTAGGTCATGGAAGTATTCTTCCCACATTTGTGTTGTTATTTTGTGTCGCGGAGGCACGTATACTGCTGACAACTGGAAGTGGTTGCTGCTAGTTTGAACTGTAACAGTGGTTGCTTGTAAATATTCTTTGTTAACTTGGCTGTGAAGATAATGTTTGATATCGTTTCTGACTATCACTGCTGTCCCTCCGTGAGCTTTTCCTGAGGGGTGTTTGGTATCATATATGGTGTAGTATGGTATTTTCAAATAGCTTTTTGTAGTGAAGTGTGTTTCTGAGACAAGTAATATGTCTATATTATTATTGTATATGAATGTTTTAGTTTCGAGGGCCCGTTGTTGTAGGCCGTTTGAGTTCCAGGCTGCTATTTTTAGAGTGTCCGTTTTTATTTTTTGCTTAGCACGTTTGTAATTAGTTGTAGCATGACTGTGATTTGTTGGGTTTGCTGTTTGAGTACTGCATTTTGTTCGCTTATCATTCTGGTTAGCATTTCGGTGTTCTTTATGGATTGTTTGAGCAGTTCTTTGATTTCTGCAGTGTCGTTGTTACTATTGCTGTGGTATTGGTTATGTGTGTGTGTTGGTTGGCTGGTTACTTGAGCATAGCTTAGACCACCAATGGTGTTGGTGCTGATAGGTTTGGTGTTTATTGCTTGCTCTGTATTTGGTAATGTTTCAGGTTTTGTGCTGTCATGATGGGCTTGTGTGTTAGTGCTTGTCCTGCTTCGTAGGGGCGGGAACAGTTTTCGTTGTAGTTGTTTTCTTACTTCACAGCCTTTATAGCTGGCTGGGTGGTTACCGTTACAGTTGAAGCATTTAACTTTTTCTATTTTTCCTGAATATGGGCAGTGTGCAGTTAAGTGATTTTTTGCGCACTTGACGCAGGCTGGGCTTCTGTTGCAGTAGTTTTTAGTGTGTCCGTATTGTTGACACCGCATGCATTGAGGTATATCTTTTTTGTGTCGTGGTGGTTCGACTGTTACTATTGTGTTTAGTATTTGTTTGATATCGTATATTTCCTTGTTATTGATTCTGGGTTCAAGTTCTATTAAGAATAGTGGTAGTGGTTGCTTAGTGTCGAATCTTGTTATATTGTTTATTGTTCTAGTTTGATGTCCAATTTTAGCTAACTCATCGCTTAATTTATGTACGTTGGTTTTAGGATGCAATCCTCTTATGACAATTTTATAGCTCCTTTCAGTTTTAAGCTGATAAGTGTGGTAGATGGCATTTTTTTCTTTTAATGCTTTTGTAACTTTCCTAAATGATTCTGGTGTGTTTGTTTGAATTTTTACTTGATCCAATTTTGTTTGCTTTATTGTGTAATTGTTTTTCTCTTCTAGGTTATTTAGTAGATCAATGAGCGGGTCTATTATTTGGGCCTCGACAAAGATTGGTGGTGGTTTTGTAATATGGTTTGTTTGGGTAATGGTTTTACTTACGGGGTCAGAGTCTATTTCTTCAGTTAGTGAGTTGAAGGAGTTACTTAGTGGTAATTCTTGCAGCCATCGCTGCTTTTCTGTGACTGGGTTTCCTATGGCACTTGTGTCTGTGGTTGTTTTACGTTTTTTGCTAGCCTTCACTGGCTTCCAGCTTTCATCCTGGTAGTATCCTTCATGTTCTGTATTGCTATCTTCCTGTCCCCGATGCTCTTTTGTTTCTTCTGTCTCCATGTTGGTTTGTTTGGTTTTTATATAATATGTTTCTCCTTTTGTTGCTATGTTTATAGTTGGTATCTGCATTGTTATTTTATTTCCTCCTCACTATCACTTTGCAGCACTATTACTTTGGAGCACTTTTTCACTATTCACTTATACCTGGAGAGGACGACCGTCTAGACACGTCCGTCCTCCTCGGCTGTCCGAGCAGGAGTGTGTTTAGATACAAGTGACGAGAAATTATGAAATGATATTTTAAATTTAAACTGATTTCATTCATTGATTTATTGTAGCGACAATGGTAACTTGTTTAAATAAAGATTTTATAAATAAAATATTTAAGGTCTAAAATAATAAATAAACACATGTGAAAACATTAAAGCTGTTATCCTTATTCATGGTCTTGTTGGAACGTGTTTAACGAGCGTAACGTAGGCGTGAAAACGAAAACGTTGAGACTCTTGTGGCGTAAAAAGACTGAATTCCTCATAAAAATACAAGAAACGAATACAAGAAACGTGCACATAGTTTATTCTCGACCTTGGATACATAAAACCAAAAAGAAGAAAAAAAAAAAAGAAAAGAAAAAAAAATGGGTTTTCTGAAATTTTCGTTTCTCGTGATGAGTACTTTATGATGCAATAAAAAATTTTGTCTGAAAATTATACTCAAGATCAATTTCATGATCCATTTTTTCTAACAGATCTCCATCTTCCACAGCTATAACAAATAATTTTTTCTATACATATAACATCGATACATTTGACATACATTTATGTCTCTATACATTTAACTCTATACATTTAACTCTATACATTTAACATCGATTATAATTCTGATAATTGAAACACCGAACATCAATTTGTTTATTCACTACGCCAACACAGATAACAATTAACAACTTTGACAACTTCCTGGACACCCTGGGCAATAGATTCATAGCTGGATTCCTCGGCTGATCTCTCCTCTGATCATTCCCCCGTGATAGTAACATAAATGTCCCCTCCTATTGAACCCTTCACTTCTGCAGAGATCATAGAAGCAATCAGTCGCCTAAACCCCAAGAAAGCAGCAGGTCACCACCTAATAGGAAATAAAGCAATCAAGTAACTTCCGATAAAAGGGATTGCACTGGAAAAAAACAAGAGATTAAGAAAAAATTCTTAAAGAGACACAAATCAGTAGTATTATTTTATATTACTTTGCGAATTACTTTTCAAGCATAAAAATAGTTTGACGGTCACTTGAAGTTCCTTCCTTGCCATTTCATTTATTAAATTCGTTTAATTTCGTAAACAAAATAACCACTCGTGGCGAGTTTTGTGTTTAAAATAGAATTTTGTCATACAGGCTGGTTGGTAATTGATAGTACAAGCGGAAAATTGGCGATTCTACTCGAAAAAAGAAGTCGAAAATATAGAATAAAAAAAATTAAAATATTACAATTACCATCAATAAACTCAGCATCCACATATGACTATGTGGCATATGGGAGATGCATCCGGATATGAGACTATGGTTCTGAACTGAACCATTTCCGGGTGAATCATCGACGGTAGTGACATTAACTTCGGTCGGATGTTCTGTGGGATTCAGGCATTCGATGTTGCAACATCCGCGTACAACGCGGAATCTCTTGCACTTCTGTAATAAAAAGAAATCGATTAATTGTACGGATCAATCGTCCATTTCTCTGAATTGGTATCTTCTGTACACTATTTATAAAAGAAGAATAAATTACATGTTACATCCAAGTTACCAATCCAAATAATTTTAGATCTCTTTAAGAAAAGAGATCTAATGCAGCAGTTTCCACTTAAATATAGATCCGACGATTATTTACGAACAAATAGTATAAATCTTTTAGCAATATGAAATTCGCAATATTTATTCAAATATTTATATTTATAGTACGCCATTAGCAAAGAAGACATGTTTGCGTGCGTTATCGATTTTACGCTTTTGCCACGCAAACATGGAAATTGCGATTCAAAATTGAATTTGCACTGGAAACGGTTGACGTTACGACATCAATAACATATTTCAAAAACACTGACGATATCATACGGAATCAGAGAGATTCTATGAGAAGTTAAACGCATAATCATCCTATTGTAAATAATAGGAACAGAAAGTACACAAGGAATAATACAGAATCATCCTATCGTCCTATCCTATTATACAGGATTGCTTTGATTCGAGCTCAAACATAGGGAAATCTGAAAGAATTTTTCGCAGAATTTCCTTCCCCTTTGAATTAGCTTTTATACAGAACGACTTTAACCTTTTCAAGGAAATACCTATAGAGTGTGACGATCTATGATTTTAAATAGAGAGGTATATCTGAAAAGAGGTGGATGTAAAACGTAGCATATAAAACGTAGATCAAATCTTTATTCAAGGATTTTTTCTCTTCGCAGAGAATCAGGTTTTCAAGAACGATCGAATATGTATGCACTTGATTTACACGTGAAGTTGTCATTAAAAATATTGTTGCGTTTAAAAAGATAAATATTCATTTAAATTTAATGAAATTGTTAGTCCAATTGTTTTAAGCTTAAAGATATGTAGGTGTCACATTTATATATTGAAAACCTGGGAGCGGCATTAATTAACAAACCTAGTCACGCGCACACGTACTTTAAAACCATGCTTGAAAATCGATATTCCCTGAAACAATGCATCGTTCTGCGCTTCCAATTTATTTTCGCACGAAGAATCAGTCCATTCATCGTTGCCGTCACCATCGCTACTGTAATCTATATTACTCGAATAAATTCTATATCTTGATTGGAAAATCGCATATTTTAACGAACTTTCTGTGTGTGTTTTTTTTTTAATGATTTTAATTGGCAATTTCCGAAATTGAACTATAGCTTGAGAATAAACCGATAATATTTGAGGGTATATATACATACATCATGTTTTTGATGGGTTTTGTAGTAAAATAATTGTAGAAAAAGCAAACTTTTTAAGAAAAAATTACCATATTCGAGTAATAAATTATAGAAAATTACCAATGTAATTTAAAACTTCAAAAGAAGAATCTATTACATGTAATAAAGAGAAGGACTTGTTCACGAACGGTAATTCAACAAATACATGCGTTGCAGAAACATAGTTTTACAAGGGAGAAGAATCTCTCTAGGAACTCGACGATGTCACGTCAAGAGAAAATTCAATAAAGTGATTACTAACCGTATTACCAGCGGCAATCGTGCGTCGGCAATTCGTAAATAAGTTAGTCGTCTATTTGGAGAAACGTCGCTGGCAATATCGTCACATTTTAATTACGTCAGCGCTATCAATTGGTCTTGGAAGAAAGTTTTCCATTATGTACTTTTGCCCACGGCGTCGTTCCAACAAATGAATCCGAGTTTTGAATCGCTTACTCTTATATCACGAATTTGTAACGGTGTTTCTTCAAACTTTAAACGATTGTAATGAATGCCTTTGCGTACAAAGACTGATACCTGGTTTGACTAGAAGCTTCAGCTAATTAGTGCCCCAGTTAATTTGGATGTTCACTACCACGCCACTTAAGAAGTGGCTTCGTGTCCGAGCGGATTTCTCCCACGTAAAGAAAAAAAGAAAAAGAAAAAGGGAAAAAAAAGAAAAAAAGAAGGGAAAAAAAAAGAATAGAAAAAGGGAAAAAAAAGAAAAAGAGAAAGAAAAAGAAAAAGAAAAAAAAAGTTAATTTGGATGTTATAAAATGTTATATAAGCAAGAACTTATCTTCTACTTGGTAGTCGCATAAGAGAAAACCGAGCCATTGAATCGCTCAAATAGATTAGCTGATTCGCTTAACGTATTTTTACTTCCGATGACGTAAACAAGAGCAGAAAGTACACAAGTAATAATACAGAAATGTCAAATGTACAGAAGAATAGATTTCGTTAAATCATTAGCACGTAACATTTCCTTATAATTCTATTTGTGTATAGCAAAATAGCTTGTGTGCTTTCATGAATTATAATTGATATTTAGAAGCTTTCATGTAGGTAGATATATAACTCGTGTTAATTAGTAATTTAACAATACATCATGACAACATATCATTTTCGTTTCTTCGTTTATCTCGTTATGCGCGTAAACGAATGTGTAAATAAAGACATATAATTAACGATAACATGTAGTGGCAAACATGATAATTATCGACAAAGAAGAATATTGGTGAAATGATTGTGGGTGATTTCACTCGGTGTATCGGTAAATAAACTTTGATAGACATTGCCGGTGGATTCGCTGTCGGTGAAATCGTGTCGATGAAATAATTGTCAGTGATTTGAAGATAACCCAATTTATTGATCTCCCCTTCATAGAGTTGTACGTCTCTCTATAATACATACTCTACTTGGAAGGGCTGAAACATTTAGCTTAGTCACACTAAACTGGACTGGACTGCAAGTAAGAAGATTGAAATGCAAAATTCACGTGTGAGCGCAACGGTTTAGATGGAAAGTTCGATAAGGCGATTATGTATATTAACCCGAAAGAAAGCTCATGGCTTTGCAACGCGTTACACGCAACACGGAATTTCCCTCGCTGAAATAATCCTATTACAACGATACGATTTTCCTTAACAGATCTCGCAATGTAATTCTCCCTCTACAACTTTTTATTAGGTTTGAAACACGAGAGTTTCGAAGCTCTGCAAAGTCTCGCGAATCTAGAAGTCGAGTTTCAACGTATTTTCGCTTCTTATTTTATAGCTGTTAATAGTTATTATCTCACTCTGCACGTACATCAAACGAGTACTTATTTAAATCCAAAGGAAACGGAAACAACCGAGAATAATTGAGGATAATTCGAATACGTACCGATTAGTAAAGTGTTTGGCAAGGAAAAAAAAAAGGAAAATTGTATCGGAGAAATAGGGGAAAAACGGTGGCGTACATCAAGCAATCTTTATGGCTGTAATACATTTATTATTCATTTATGTTCATTTTCTATCGCGTAACAGACGTTGAAATAACTGGCAGAACGAGCATATAAATCTTGTATCGCTCGACCTGACTTTTCCCGATGGAAAAATATTCACCAGCCTGGGATCGTGCATCGCTAATTACTCCGTTCTACTTTTCGAACGCGTTTCCATCCATACAGAAAAGCAAGAAGGCAAACCCTATCGCACAGTCATGAAGAGATGCAAAAGCAAGAAACCAACCAACGACATGCCGATCGACATGGTGGAAGCAGTCCTACAGAGGCTATTCACCATGGGACACGGACCCTCCCATTACGAGGGCCGCGAAAAGGCAGAGACCGAAGAAGAAGAAGAAGACATCAGCTTCAGCGTCGTCATCGGCGAAGGCGATGTCGTCGATGCCGCCGGAAGAATGAACACCAAGAAGGCTGCAGGAGTCGATGGAAGACTCCTGGACTGCTGGAAGCAGGAGCTGGAAGCAAGCTGGAACCAGACTGCTGGAAGACGGCCAGAGTAATACTGCTAAGGAAGCCGGGAAAGGATCCCAGTCTCCCTAACGCGTACCGGCCGATAAGCATACTCCCAGCCATGAGCAAGATCTGGGAAAAATGCTTTAAGAAGATCATCGAGAGATGCATCGGAACGGACCCGTTCCATCGGAGGCAGTATGGGTTCAGAAAGAAGAATTAGCTTAGCGAATACCGATAAGAACAGGAAGAAGCTGAAACGGGCACAACGAACGGCCCTGTGCATAACAACGACGGCATATCGTACCGTCTCCCACGCGGCACTTTGCGTGTTGACCGGGAATCTCCCGATCTACATAAAGATAAAGATGCTCGGAGAGACTTACGAGTGGAACAAGATCCATAAGACCAAGATCGGCGCGGATGACGGCAACGAGCTGAAGGAGGAACTGGAAGCGCAAGGAAATTAATACCGAGTGCGCTGCTATTTACCAAAAAGAAGATGGGCATCGATCATCACACCATGCAGCTGTTAACCGGGCATGGGAGTGTGGCGGCACTCGACAAGGCAAATACCACCACTCGACATTAACTAGTGTCGGACGATGGCAGCGACATCTACAGGCCCCAGTGACAATTACAGCGGACCAGGCCCAACTACCACAGCTATCACGCACGTCCAATAAATATATAACGCACACACGGCCACCTCTACAGGAGTTTCGGTGTCTATAGAAAGAGGATTGGCAAGAGCAGCGACAGCAACTGTCTCGACTGTGGAGACCCTAACGACGATGCAGAGCACGCCCTCTTCACGTGCCCGAGGTAAACGGACAGAAGGATTGAGCTGGAGAACGCTCTTGGCGAGAAGATAGACGTGGACAATCTGATCGCCACGGTGACCGCCAAGAACGAGAGCTGGGATAAATTCAGGCAATTTCGCAAGACCGTCATGTCTCACAGGAGGGTGACAGCGAAGGCCTTGAAGGAGGCAAGGAGGAGAACGAGAGCAACAACAACTACGCGGAGCAGTGAAGGCAGAGATACAAGACAACAAAGAACCACAGAACGAGATCAGCCCAGTATTCTGAACTAGCTGAGAAGATGACGAGAGCAATACTGAGTATACAGAATAACTGCCCGACGAAGAAGATACAACGGGGCATGAAAGGACAACCCTGATGACTGCCGACAGGTTTTACCGGGGTTGTCTGTCCTCGAAGCAAAGGAAAAAGGAGGAGGGGTTTTTAGCGGGTATGGCAACAACATCCGCCCGAGTCCCACATAATCCAGTGATGCGGATCACTGGGTATGCGTAACAGCATTTTCCCCTCCTCACGCAAAAAAAAAAAAAAAAAAATAATAATAATAATAATAATAATAAACTATCACACTCTATCAATTTTAAGTTGATAATTTCGTTATTATATAATTTTTCTTAGTCTAAACTGAATCCAGGAAGAAGAACTTTCATCCAATTACATACTTCATTAATTCATGAATTATATTCGTTACCGTACGTACAAAAAGAAAGTTGACTGATATAAAAATTCAAAGGATAGAACTTCTAAGCTCGCGATTGGAAACAGATTCAGTTCAATGGTTTAATTTGCCATTTAATTGAATTCTCTGGCAATTTCAGCGAACTGTGGGCTTTAAAAGTGTCCCGCATTCAAACGCAAGACTTCTCCTCCACCTTTCCCTTTCTTTCAATTCCAACCTCAAGTAATTGACCTATTAATTCGACGATATATTTACATGCTTGCAAGGGATTCAAACAACTTCGTTGCGTTAAATTCGCAATTATAACCAACAGGAATGTCTCAATCAATGTGCAGCTCGAAACAAATAAAAGATAATTAACTTTTCAATATAACGATTGATATGTTTGATGAAGAGAAATGTATGAATTTTTAAAAACGTCTCCTAGTACATTTAGCATTTTTATAATAAAAACTTAGAACACACACGCACACATATACTATTCCATGAAATGATTTACACAGCTATGAGTCTAATCCTATCATATTATAAAGGGATGAACGAACTTTTCCTAATAAATATAACTTTATACAAAATCTTGTTTAAAAAAATTAGTTTTTTATTCTCATTAAATTAATTTAATATCAGAATATATAATTTTAGTCGTTATCAAAATTTTATGTCAAATGCGTTCATAGATACATATATAAATAAATGTCTAATCCTATGTATTTATTTCAACTGAAATCTTAACTTAAATATTTATTAACAATATTCTGACGAATATGCAATGAAAGATAAAAACAAGTTTATTTTTCTTATAGAATGTCTCATGCTTCTTACTCATTTTATGTTTCTCGTTGTCAGTGCGTAACTACTTATCAGCCGCATGAATGCTAAGTTTTACTACTGAGAAACGAAGAGACATATAGATGCAAATATACGCTATCTCGCGTGAAAAAACATCAGATACATTAACCAGAAGGAATATCCGATACATATAAAATTCATGGCGTAGTTATTTATACATACGGAATATTTCTTTCTGTATGAAATATTCTTTCTTCTGAATTCTTATTATAAATGTATGTCCATTTCCTACCTTAAAATGTCTCTCCTTTGAAAAACTCCATTTAAATATAACGATCAACAAAATATTACCAATAAAAATATTAAAACGAGATGATGAAAGAACCTTTTAATGAAGTACAAATGATTATTTCAACTTTAATTCTGTCAAATTTGAATTGAATCATTTATAAGCCGAACAGGTGTATAAAATTTTATTGCGTAAAAATCGTGAAGCCGAAAATTAGGAACGAATAACGAATGTGTAACCTAGTTTCATTAAAAGGTACGTGTACGCCGATCCGCGTAACAACTTCGACACTCCAATTATTATAAAGCATGTATCCTTCAGAGATTCTTTGCGCGAACGCAAGATACCTTTTACACGTGCAACTGAATAAGTGGAACGTGATTTTCAATATTTCTTCTTGTAGAACTTGTAACAACGTAACTGTTTCACGAATATTTTTCCTGACATTTTTACAACGATGCGTAGAAATCTCCTTTTCTAATTAATAATTTCAGCATTTCTCTGAACAGTTTCGTTGCGATTCAAAAATATACAAAGCTTACGACGTGGTTGTTTAAAAATATTTATATGTAACAAGATTTCGAATTTGTCCCATCAATCGCGATCTCAGCAGGTGTAAATTAATTCGTTCTAATGAACGAACAAATTAAACGGCTCGTGACAAAAATTATCCCTGTCCATGTTTGTCTTTCTAAAACTAATTCAAGGCGAGTTAAATGAATCGCTGTGTACCCTATTCGCGCAGCATGCGTTTTAACGACCAGCATGCAAGCGTTAACGGTGTACTTATTAATTAACGGTAACTTATTAATTAATTAAATTCGTGTATATCAAGTTTCCTATCATTTAATACTTTCGTGTAACTACAGAGATTTGATACTATGAAATGAAATATAAAACTTGGTAAAAAAACGCGCTTCGTTAGGAAATGAGGGTAATGATGCAAATATTTTTTGTAGCCATTATATAGAATTTCGATGGTATAATTAATCAGTATCAACTTACCAGCCCCTGACGGGACGAAAGTTTTTTTTTTTTTTTTTTTTTTTTTTTTTATTTATTAGAATATTTACAATCAATTCTCGTTGAGAATTTTCAGTAACTTAATTTGGCGTGATACAATGACATGGATTATAATAGCTTTATATTGTTGATTCTAGTAGGACTAAGGATTTAATCTAGTGGGTATTTTCTTTTTAGTCTGCGGATCTGGTCCGTCGTGTCCAGTAGTTGGGTGACTAGTGGGTTGTGGTGGTTGTTGACTCTTGTGTTATATCTGCTTCTGGACTTGTGTATTTCGTCTTTGACTGTAGGTATCTTGAGGTCTCGGTGTATTGTTTCGTTGGTAACATACCAGGGTGCATTTAATAGGGATCTTAGCGTTTTCGATTGGAAGCGTTGGAGTATTTCAATGTTGGAGTTACTTGCTGTTCCCCATAGTTGGATTCCGTAGGTCCAGACAGGTTTTATTACGGCCTTGTAGAGGGTTATTTTGTTCTGTATGTTTAGTTTGGAGCGTCGGCCCGTGAGCCAATAGAATTTTCTTAGTTTTTCCTTTAGTTGCTTTGTTTTTTCCGAGATATGTTTTTTCCAGGTTAGCCTCCTGTCCAGGGTCATGCCCAGGTATCTTACGGAGTCCTTGCTTGGGATTATTGTGTTGTTAATGGTGACCTGGGGGCAGGTTTGTTTTCGGAGCGTGAAGGTTACATGGGAGGATTTTTTTTCGTTTATTTTAAAGCCCCATTTTTGGAACCACTTTTCCATGGAGTCGAGACTTCGCTGGAGAGTGGATGAGGCAATTGCCGGGTCTGCGTGGGTAGCTAATAGTGCTGTGTCGTCGGCAAATGTTGCTATTGTTACCTCGTTTGATATGGGTAAGTCGGCAGTGTAGATGGAGAATAGTAGGGGTCCGAGGACACTACCTTGCGGTATGCCGGATTCTATTGGGAATGTTGCGGAAGTGGCGCCTAGACATTTGACTATGAATTGTCTGTTGGTTAGGTAGGATTTTAGGATGGAGTAGTATGAGTGGGGTAGGATTTTTTTAAGCTTGTAGAGTAGCCCTTCATGCCATACTTTATCGAATGCCTGTTGGATGTCTAGGAATACGGCTGAGCAGTATTTTTCCTTTTCAAGGGTTTGGCTGATCATGTGGGTTATGCGGTGGATTTGCTCTACTGTTGAGTGTTGTTTTCGGAAGCCGAATTGGTGATCTGGGAGAGTTTTCAATTCTTCTAGGAGTGGAAGGAGACGGTTCGTGAGCATCCTCTCGAATAGTTTAGATAGGGTAGGTAAAAGACTGATTGGGCGATAGGAGCTGGCTTCATATATTGGTTTACCGGGTTTGGGGATGAGGGTGATTAGTGAGATTTTCCACGCCTTAGGAAAGTGTTCAAGGCGGAGGATGGCGTTAAAGATTGATGCGATGAGTGCAATCCCTTTTATGGGGAGTTCCTTGATTGCTTTATTTCCTATTAGGTCGTGACCTGCTGCTTTCTTGGGGTTTAGGCGACTGATTGCTTCTATGATCTCTGCAGAAGTGAAGGGTTGGATAGGAGGGGACATTTGGAAGGGAGTGTGCAGGTATTCGGTGACGTCCGCTGCGGCTATGGAGGAATGGGGTTGGAATACTTCAGTCAAGTGTTTGGCAAATAGGTTGGCTTTTTCTATAGGGCTACGCGCCCATCCACCCTGCGGGCGGCGGATTGGAGGTATTATTTGTGGGGGGCGCGTGAGTTTCCTGGAGGCTTTCCATAGTGAGTAGTTTGAGTCGGCTGTGGGGGACAGGCTGGCGAGATATTTGTGAAAACGGTCATTATTGTAGTTCTTTATGGTTTTGGATAGTTTTCTAGTTGCGTTGTTTAGTTTGCGTTTGTCCTCCGGTGTTCTATGGGTCTGCCATATCCTTCTTAGTCTACGTTTTTCTGCTATTTTTTTAGTATGTACTGGGGGTATTCGTGATTGCTGATGGACGTTTTTGCCGGTGTGGAGACGCGGATAGCGTTTATTATGCTCTCATTTAGGTATTCCGTGGCTGCTTCGATTTCGTCATTGGTTTTTAGTGAGGTTGAGGCTGAAGTTGTGTGGGTAAAGATTTCTCTAAAGAGCTGCCAGTTGGTGTGTTGGTTATGAATGGAGCCATTAGGTGTATTCTCGATGATAGTTGAACTGACTGTTACTATCACGGGGGAATGATCAGAGGAGAGATCAGCCGAGGAATTGATTTGGACGTGTCTTGGCGAGATATTTTTAGTTATGAAGAAATCAAGGAGATCGGGTATTTTGTTTGTGTCGGTGGGCCAGTATGTGGGTTCGTATGTGGTAAGGTAGTTGAGGTTGTTGGATATTATGCTGTTGAGGAGGTTTTTGCCTCTTACTGTAACCAGTCTGCTACCCCATTGGGTGTGTTTAGCGTTGTAGTCTCCTCCGGCTATGCATCTGTTGCCCAGGGTGTCCAGGAAGTGGTCGAAGTCTTCTTTGGCGATGGAGTGTCTGGGAGGGCAGTATACAGCTGAGGTGGTGATTGTACCATGATAGTCTTCTATTGCTACGTTTGTTGCTTGGAGGTAGTCTTTCTGGAATGATGGAAGTTCGTAGTGTTTGATATTTGCTTTGATTATGATTCCGGTGCCGCCGTGGGCCTTTCCGCTGGGGTGTTGGGTATGGTAGAACTTGTATCCGTTTATGTTCAGGTAGTTTTTGTCGGTGAAGTGGGTTTCAGATATGAGCATTATGTCGATTAGCTGGTGTTTTAGGAAGAGTTCTAGCTCAAGTTTGCGTTGCGCTAGACCATTGGCATTCCAGAGAGCTATGCGTCTTGGTTTTATTTTGTGTCTGGGCGTATTAATTTGTCCATGATGAATGTTAATAGCGATAGCAAATTGTTTATTTGCTCTGATTGTTTCTCTATTAGCTTTTCTAGTCTAGAGACGTTGTCTGTGTTAGGTGAGGTGGGGGCACTATTTTGGGGAGGATCCCTGTGGCTATTTGGTGTATTTTGAGTGCCTTGTACCGCTTGGGCATAGGAGTTTGAGGGAGTGGTGAGTTTGATAGGGCTGGGTGTTTGATTGATTGGGGGGATTGGGATAACTGTGGATTTCGGCGAGCTGGGTGTTTGGTGATTTTCCTCTTTTGTTCTAAGTTTGGGGTATTTGCTTGAGTACAGACTTTTGTAGGCTGAGCAGCCTTTGTAGTTGGCAGGATGGTCACCTTGACAGTGGATGCACTTCGCTGGGGTTTCCGGTGATTTCCTGCACTGGTCGGTGGGGTGTGTACCTGCACATTTGACGCAGCGGAAGGTGTGGTTGCAGTATTTCTGCGTGTGCCCATATCTTTGGCACCTTTTGCATTGGACTATCTCCTTTTTGGTTTGCGGTGGTTCGAATTTAACGATGGCGTTCATTAGACGACTGATATTGTAGATTTCCTTGTTGTTTGGTTTCTGTTTTAAGTCGATGAAAAATAGGGATAGCGGGTCTTTTGTGACTCTATGCCTTATGTTGCTGACATTTGTGACTTCGTGGCCGAGTTTCGATAGTTCTATTTTTAGTTCGTCGATGTCTGCGGAGTGGTGGATGTTTCGTAGCACCACCCGAAAAGGTCTTTCTTCCTTGAGTTGGTAGGTGTGGAAGTTGGCATTCAGGGCCCTGAGTGTCTTGGTGAGCTTCCTGTAAGCTTCTGGGTTCGTCGGCAGGATTTTTACTTGATTGTTGGTTATTTTCAGGTTATAGTCCTCCTTGGAGATATCTCTCTCTAAGGACTTGGTCATTGTCTGGATGTCTATGACATCATTAACAAATATTGGTGGTGGAGGGGGGCTTCTCTGTGCGTGATGGTTTGACGGCGGGTCTGCGATTTCCATGGCGTCGTTTGAGGATTCCAATACTGCAAACCTGTTGTGAGTGTTAATTTGTGTTGATGGCTGTTCGTTCGAGTTAGTGTTTGATGGTTCAATTTTGCGTTTTTTCGCCTTATTGGCGTCGTTGGCACGGGGGGATCTGCTGAGCTTCTGCCACGGGGGGAGTAGCGCAGGGTAGTGGTGGGTTTGCACAGGCGAGCCTGGTCGTGATTGTTGGGCCATCATCGAGCTAGCTATTTCAATATGAATAACTAGTCGTGAGGCTATGCGGCAGGGATCGGGTTGGGGTTAGTTGCGTAGGCTTTTCTTCTCTCTGGCGGATAGGAAACACTTGGGAAGATAGGAGCACGTTGTGTTCACTTTCGACGGTTGGGTAACACGTGTTGCTTTCGAACTTCACTGGGCACTAGAAACACGTCTGCACGCTTCGGCACTCGACAGCGAACTACGGGACGAAAGTGACGAAAATAATTTGCAAACAGATGAGGATTGCAAGTATTTTCGAGTCCTTCATGGTTGTAAAAAATCAGGTAATGTTGTCGCTGTAGAATATGGGAAAATCAGGCGTTTAAATATCAGTTGTGCGGGCACTGGAGTGCGTAGACCAGAAATATCTGCGACAAAAATCAGAATACATTTGTTTTCGCATGATTCGATCAATTTTGTGTAGGACTAAGCTGATTGAACCTAACACGGGATAATTGTCCAACTTACGACCTTAACAAGCCCGCTTGATTCCCTGTAAGTGCTTGAAACTGATGCTTGTATTCTTTCCAGATTAACAAGCTTTGCCCCCCCCTCTCTCTCT
The DNA here is from genome assembly GCF_910591885.1 of Bombus terrestris. NCBI lineage: Eukaryota > Metazoa > Arthropoda > Insecta > Hymenoptera > Apidae > Bombus > Bombus terrestris. Next base: position 22,824,381 of record NC_063274.1, on the reverse strand, counting down.
ATTTCCTTAGATCGAGTTAGACTGCCACAACATATTATCTTTCTTCTTTTCTTTTCTTTTCTTTCGATCTTTTAAAGCCTTAAATCGCTGGTTATTATAGTGTATACATTCAATTACCCTGTAAGTCGTAAGTACATGTTTTACGTTATTTTTCATTTTCCAGATAAATTCCACAAAAACAAGAAATATACTTCCAACGTGTTTTCACATGTCTCTAGCAAAGATCTCAAAAACAAGTTGCGGCGCAATTTAAAACGACAAATAGCACCGTGTGTCTCGTTGTGGCAACGCACGTGTAACGTAAATCACATCAGAGACTAGGACACACACACACACCGCGGGCAGGATGGTGTCCCGGTTGGCATACTTCGAACCCGATGGACCGATGAGGGAAACACATGGCGACCTTGGCGACAATGTATATTGCCGGAGTACCTGAGGATTCATTTATGGCCTAACGGTCCTTCCACCAAATGTTCTAGAAGCGTAGCAACGGTCACGTACGCCTACAGGGTAGTGGGGATAATGAGGGAACAGATGTCACCGAAAGTAAAAACATTGTAAGAGACTCAGTCTCGTACGGTCACGGCTAGAGCTCAGAAGTGTCTTATAAGTGTATAAACGAAGGAAAAATAAAGTTTTCTTCTTTCTTTTAAATTTCCTTTTATTTTACGTGACACACGCTTCGTCAGCTTTTTAAAAGCGCTCTCTGTCTGCTTTTTTCTCTCTTCACCGCCTATTCGTTTTTTCTTAACGAGTGAAACCGTTTATACGAGGACGGGAGCACAGAAATGACGTACTAGCAATTCTGTTTCGTGATGACACAAGCAGCCCGGTTTCAGTGAATTAAACCTGGCCCCAAGCTTCCAATTATCTCTCCCTTCCTTTCCTTTATTTTTCCCTTCTATATCGAGTTTGAGGTTTTCTAAATTTCCATTACAATCAACTATGGCTTTTCTCTATTTTATATGTTAGCCGATGATTCATGGCAAAAGCGTCGGCTGTAAAAATATTTGGAGTTGCAACAGCAACAAGTGTGTTTTCTCAAACAGAAAATATTGGAAGCGTACTCGTTGGCAAAACAGTTCACGGATAGTTCGTCTTCTGCTTGTTATTTGTTTCAATACCGTTAGCAAATAAATTCATGAAACATAGTGTGTTTCAACCGCCGTTCGCGGAGAGACGCGATCGCTAGATAACGCGTCAACGAGAGTCGACGTTTCGAGAACTCGCTGCTTGGCGACAGCTATGCGCTCGTCGATACATTGTATATGATCCGGCGGTCAGATAAGACGATCTGACTGAGACATTGTAGGGCCGCGAGCGACGGTTAGAAAATACAGCCTGTGTTAAGCCTCGTGGCGTAACATCCTCCCCCCGTTGAGAGGGTACCTATCAAATGATATGGTGTGGAGTCAGGTGCGTCGCTGGCGAATCTCCTTCGCTCCGTGTGGGTGGTCGGACTCGTCTGGATCTGGGTGAATGGGTAAGGGGACCAGTCTTTTGACGCCACGATCCAGGGTAGTTGTTGCCGTCTGCACGGTAGCGGTCCGTATGATTCCGTTGACTCCTGGATGGACCTTGATCACGCGGCCCAAAGGCCATTGCATGGATGGTACGTTATCCTCCCTGAGGACTACTACGGTGCCTTCTCGGATGTCGTGACTGCCCTTGCTCCATTTGTTTCGGATGTTCAGCTCGTTGAGGTACTCTCGATGCCAGCGGCGCCAGAAATGTTGTTTGACCCTTTGAATGTGTTGCCAGCTGGAGAGACGATTGGATGGAGTGTCCCGGAAATCTCGTTCTCGAAAGCTTGTTAATGCATCTCCGATGAGGAAGTGATCGGGAGTAAGGACAAGAAGATCGTTTGGGTCAGATGATATTGGAGTCAGAGGACGGGAGTCGAAGATAGACTCGATTTCAATGATCAGTGTGTTCAAGTTTTCGAATGTTAAGAGCTCGTTACCTGCGACACGTCTGAGATGTCGTTTGAAGGACTTCACCGCAGCCTCCCACAACCCGCCAAAGTGAGGTGAGTTGGGAGGAATGAAGTGCCATTCGATCCGTCGATCGGCTAAAAAGGACTGAACCTTTACCTTATGATCGTCGGACTGCAGGAGGTTTCGGAGCTCTCGTAATTCGTTGTTGGCGCCAACGAAGTTGGCACCGTTGTCAGAATAAATTGTTACACAGAATCCTCGGCGAGCGATGAATCTTCGCCGAGCAGCAATGAAGGCCTCGCTAGTGAGATCGGTGACCAGCTCGAGGTGGACTGCTTTAACTGCAAGACATACGAAGATTGCTACATATACCTTGATTTTGAGTCGGTTGCGATCCTTTCGTTCCTTGATGTAGAACGGTCCGCAATAATCAAATCCGACGTTGGTAAATGGACGAGATTCCGTTATCCGTGCAGCTGGAAGGTCGCCCAGTACGTAATCCACTGGAGGTGGATTGGCTCGGCAGCAACATACGCACTTCTTCAGCGTGCTCTAAACTTGACTACGGCCGTCGATAGGCCAATAAGATCTCCTTAAGGCATATAAGGTAGCTTGAGTTCCGGAGTGGAGATTTAGGAGGTGTTCATGCTCGATAATGAGTGCTGTAACTGAGGATTTGGGTAGAATGATTGGGTGTTTCTGAGTGAAGGGCATTGGTGAGTGACTGAGTCGGTCTCCGACTCGCAATATCTCGTCCTTGTCCAGAAATGGATTGAGTCGTTGCACCTTCCCCTTCACTGCAGAATTTCGATCTGTTCGGAGAGTACGTATTTCATCTGGAAAATAGCAGAGCTGTAACAATTTGACCAATTTGTTATGCGCATTGGTTAAATCATGTGTGGTTAGAGGTCCCCCCCGATCTTGTTTTTGTCTCCATCGGAGGCAACGAGCAGCAATTCTTATCAGCTTGGGCCAAGAAGAAAATCTCTCCAGTAGACTGTGGTCAGGCGGAGTCACGGACAGACATGTTGCCTTCTTCTGCTCTGGTATTTCAGCTAATGGTACCGGGTTCCACGTCGGCCAGTATTTTTCAGGTTGTTGGAGCCATTCCGGTCCATGTTGCCAAATGGTTGATCGCAAGAAGTCTTCGGGTGATTGGCCTCGCGATATGAGATCTGCAGGGTTTTCGGTAGTGGGAATGTGGCGCCAATCGGAGGTGTGAGTCTTCTGTTGAATCTCTGTCACACGATTCGCGACGAAGGCTTTCAGCGTATGGGGTGATGTATTAATCCAATGTAGAACGATTGTAGAATCAGTCCAGTAAACGGTCCGAGAAATGTTGCTTGGTAACGCTTGAAGGACTGTAGTGGCCAATGATGTGAGAAGAAGTGCTCCACTCAGTTCCAGCCTTGGAATGGTTTGTGATTTGAGTGGAGCCACCTTTGACCTTGCAGTGAGGAGTCGTGTCCAGGCATGACCCTCCGGAGTGATGGTGCGAAGGTAGACGCATGCCCCATACGCCCTTTCGCTGGTGTCGCAGAATCCGTGTAATTCAATTTCCGCTGCAGTCTTGATTATAGTTTTACGTGGAAACTTCACGTTTTCGTCCCAGTCAATTTTTAAAGTCCAAAGTCGTTGGAGCAACATTTTAGCGCGAACGATCACTGGTGCCAGTAATCCAAGAGGGTCGTAGATCTTGGCAATTTCGGAGCTGACTGTTCTCTTCGTAATTCGAGAGGTGGTAGGATTGATTTTGACGGAATATAGGATCGAATAGTCAAAGGAATTCCAAACAACACCCAGAGTTTTGAAAGTTTGCGATTCGCCTAGTAGCAGCTTATCGTTTATGTCCCGCTCGGAAAGTCCTCGTAGCAGTTCCCGGTCGTTCGCTGCCCATTTTCGAATGTTTAAGCCGGCTAGTTTAAGCAATTCTATGAGCTCCGTTCTCAGTGATTGTGCCTCGTCCTTTGTATCAGCTCCTGTGAGAACATCGTCGACGTAGAAGTCTCGCTGTAAGACCATCGCTGCTCGTGGGTATCGATGTCCCTCGTCGTCTGCCAGTTGTTTGAGGCACCGAATAGCTAGATAGGGGGCCGCTGACAGCCCGAATGTCACTGTGTTAAGTTGATAGGTGTCAACTTCTCCGTCAGAGTTGCGCCACAAGATTTGTTGGAATTTCCGATCCTCTGGACGCACAAGAAATTGTCGATACATCTTTTCGACCTCGCCTGTAATGACGTACTGATGAAAACGAAATCTTAAAAGGATAAGAAATATGTCGTCTTGTAGTTTCGGTCCCGTATGAAGTACGTCGTTTAATGAAACTCCGGTGGTGGTTGGTGCAGATCCGTCAAACACAACTCGGAGTTTTGTAGTCCGGCTGGATTCTTTGATCACGCCGTGATGTGGCAGAAAATATCCGTCGTCCGTGCAGTGGTCCGTGGTAATCTTCGTCATATGTCCTAATTCCAAGTATTCTTCTATTACGGCGTGATAGTCGGCTTCGAAATGTTTGTCTCGTTGGAATCGACGGCAAAGGGAAGTGAGTCGCTTCATTGCCATGGCTTTCGAGGATCCAAGCGGAGGAGTTGTTTCGTTGAATGGGAGAGCGACAACGTATCGCCCTTCGTTGGTGCGTTGAACGTGATTTCGAAAGTGCTCCTCGCACTGTCGTTCCGCTTCCGAAATGTGTGCGGTGGGCGGTCCCTCGTCGATTTCCCAAAAACGGGCGAGGTCTGCCTGTAAAGCCGTCGTGAAGGCGTGAAATGCGTATGCTAATGATTGCGAGGTTGGGCTCCCCCCGATGACCCATCCGAATCGCGTTTTTTGCAGACGCAAGTCTGGCCCGTTTGCTTGATTGATATCAAGTTGGCCGACACAGAGTGATGCTAGTGTTGGTCCGGCGCTCAACAATATTTCGATCGGAGCAGGTCTATGGAATCTTGGATCGGCTAATTGGAGATTCCTAGGTATCTGTATAGTTGAGCGATCTACGGGTTGATTTGGGACCCAAGACGCGATAGTCGGTATGATTAGAAACGTCAAGTTGCGTTCGTATGTGCCGTCAATGGAGGTGATCATGGCCGTGATGTAGCGTTTCGAGATCGTCGATAACGTGTTGAGTGTTCCGATTGGGACCGAACATTTCCTTTGGTTGAGTTTTAATGAGTTAGCGAGCCTTTCGGTGATAAAGTTCATGCTAGAGCCGGTGTCTAGCAGAGCTCTACAACGAAATGGTTGAATTTCATTGTTCAAGATGTTGACCTGCGCTGTGACTAACAAGTCGTGCTGCAATGGTTCAAAAGGAGGCGAGGTCAATGAGTCCGTTTTCTGTGGTTCGGTCCCTAACACAGTCGTCTGATGCTGTCATTGTTTTCCTTGTCGTTTAGGACTGGACGATATAGTCGATCCCGATGCCGCCGTTCGCGATAACCGAGATTCGCGTTTCGGAGATGTTCGAGGAGACGTTCGAGGAGACGCTCGGCGAGACGCTCGGGGCGATGCTCGGGGAGACGATCGGGGAGACGAGGATGTGCGTCTCGAACAATGTGAGGAACGCGGGGTCGGTGAACTAGGCGAAGATCGACCGCTCGATGTTCGGTTGACACGTGTTCGTGGTTTGCTATGCCCATGGTCTTGATGCAGATACGTGTGGTGTCGCTGTCTACAGATGCGACATGACCCCGCGGAGCATTGAGTAAGAGCGTGTTCCTTGCCTAAACAATTGGTACAGAGCGACGCCCTTTTGGCGATTTCCAGGCGTTCTTTGGGCGACTTCGCTTTGAAGACATGACAATTCCATAATTCGTGTTGTCGCATGCAGATTTGACGGTGGCAGTCGAATTTTTCCTTAAGAACGTCAATGGCGATTGCGTAATTTGACTCGGTGATGGCTAATGACTGTATGCTTCGCGCGGCCCATCCAGTCAGGGCTGATCGGAGATGATAAAATTTCTGAACCGGTGCTAAATGTTCATTTTGATCTATCGTTGACGAGAAGGAATCGTAAAATGACTGCCAATCTTCGAGGGCGCCATCAAATGTAGGTATCCGAACCTCCGGTAGTTTAAGCGAAGCAGATACGCGACCGGCGGCTGATGCGCCGCTTGTCGATTGTGACGGCGTACTTCGTCGTATATTGATCAATTGTTTAGTTATTCGGCGTTGTAGTTTTTCGTATCCTTCCGCTAGTTCAATGCCGCGCGCGATCTCTCCCTCGTCTATAGCTACGATCTGGTTTTGTATGGCACGGAGTTCCGTCTCGTAGATTTCTAGACGATCTTTAATTTGTATCAAATCGATCTCTTCCGGACAGCCTGATTGTTCAATGTCGTCCAGTTTTTTTGCGAAGCGTGTAAACTGGGCGATATAGTAGCCCCGGCGTCGACGCAAGGTGGCGAGTTCGTTTCCGGTTGCCATTATTTGTTATGTAATTGAGAGCGAAATCGTTTGAACTTACTTCTGTTGGCGATTGCCCACTTTGCGGCAGGAGGCTGTGTGGTTGCGTTTCAACCACCGAATTATACCTCTTCAAAGGTGACGACCCTTTACGTTACTGACCTCGCTGGGGTAGTAACGCTTCCGCTGCTGGTTGTGTTGGGTTCACGTGGCACTGTATGGTAGTGGGTGTCACTGGCGTGCACCTTTCACTTGACACTGAATCCGGCTCGAAGGACCAAATGCTTCAACCGTTCGCAGAGAGACGCGATCGCTAGATAACGCGTCAACGAGAGTCGTAAATTCTCGTTACGATTAAACAATCGATGCCACGAACTGATTGATCCCCTATTTCTATTACGAGAATAGAGGTGGTTAGGTTTGAGTGTATACGAACAACTATACTGGGTTGGTTGATAAAAGTTTAATAAAAATAACAAAACAACAAGTTCAGTCAAAGATCAACAATTAAAAACGAAAAAGATAACAGTCAAGGTTTGTTTAGCGGTTTGCATATAACGAGACCTATCGCACTACGCAGCTTGAGACAGACGTTATGTGTTAGATTCGATTCAATGTGTAACGTTCGACGCGTCACAAGGAACTGATCGACTTTAGATGATTTCTTTGTCTCATCTTTAAGACGACCCCCACTATACTTAGGTCACGCCACCGTTCGTGCCTATGATCAAGTATGTCTGTTCTTGCGTGGAAAACGTAACGGACCAAATTCGACGTTTCGAGAACTCGCTGCTTGGCGACAGCTATGCGCTCGTCGATACATTGTATATGATCCGGCGGTCAGATAAGACGATCCGACTGCGACATTGTAGGGCCGCGAGCGACGGTTAGAAAATACAGCCTGTGGTAAGCCTCGTGGCGTAACATTGAGGTTATTATTTCTAATGTATTTTTCCAGTGTTCTACCTCGAGGTGTAATGTTTCTTGATCCCCAGAGCGTGTGCTTTGAGTTGTAGTCTCCCGCTGCGATGTACTTGTCCCCTAGGTCCTGGAAGTATTCTTCCCACATTTGTGTTGTTATTTTGTGTCGCGGAGGCACGTATACTGCTGACAACTGGAAGTAGTTGCTGCTAGTTTGAACTGTAACAGTGGTTGCTTGTAAATATTCTTTGTTAACTTGGCTGTGAAGATAATGTTTGATATCGTTTCTGACTATCACTGCTGTCCCTCCGTGAGCTTTTCCTGAGGGGTGTTTGGTATCATATATGGTGTAGTATGGTATTTTCAAATAGCTTTTTGTAGTGAAGTGTGTTTCTGAGACAAGTAGTATGTCTATATTATTATTGTATATGAATGTTTTAGTTTCGAGGGCCCGTTGTTGTAGGCCGTTTGAGTTCCAGGCTGCTATTTTTAGAGTGTCCGTGTTTTATTTTTTGCTTAGCACGTTTGTAATTAGTTGTAGCATGACTGTGATTTGTTGGGTTTGCTGTTTGAGTACTGCATTTTGTTCGCTTATCATTCTGGTTAGCATTTCGGTGTTCTTTATGGATTGTTTGAGCAGTTCTTTGATTTCTGCAGTGTCGTTGTTACTATTGCTGTGGTATTGGTTATGTGTGTGTGTTGGTTGGCTGGTTACTTGAGCATAGCTTAGACCACCAATGGTGTTGGTGCTGATAGGTTTGGTGTTTATTGCTTGCTCTGTATTTGGTAATATTTCAGGTTTTGTGCTGTCATGATGGGCTTATGTGTTAGTGCTTGTCCTGCTTCGTAGGGGCGGGAACAGTTTTCGTTGTAGTTGTTTTCTTACTTCACAGCCTTTATAGCTGGCTGGGTGGTTACCGTTACAGTTGAAGCATTTAAGTTTTTCTATTTTTCCTGAATATGGGCAGTGTGCAGTTAAGTGATTTTTTGCGCACTTGACGCAGGCTGGGCTTCTGTTGCAGTAGTTTTTATTGTGTCCGTATTGTTGACACCGCATGCATTGAGGTATATCTTTTTTGTGTCGTGGTGGTTCGACTGTTACTATTGTGTTTAGTATTTGTTTGATATCATATATTTCCTTGTTATTGATTCTGGGTTCAAGTTCTATTAAGAATAGTGGTAGTGGTTGCTTAGTGTCGAATCTTGTTATATTGTTTATTGTTCTTGTTTGATGTCCAATTTTAGCTAACTCATCGCTTAGTTTATGTACGTTGGTTTTAGGATGCAATCCTCTTATGACAATTTTGTAGCTCCTTTCAGTTTTAAGCTGGTACGTGTGGTAGATAGCATTTTTTTCTTTTAATGCTTTTATAACTTTCCTAAATGATTCTGGTGTGTTTGTTTGAATTTTTACTTGATCCAATTTTGTTTGCTTTATTGTGTAATTGTTTTTCTCTTCTAGATTATTTAGTAGATCAATGAGCGGGTCTATTATTTGGGCCTCGACAAAGATTGGTGGTGGTTTTGTAATATGGTTTGTTTGGGTAGTGGTTTTACTTACGGGGTCAGCGTCTATTTCTTCAGTTAGTGAGTTGAAGGAGTTACTTAGTGGTAATTCTTGCAGCCATCGCTGCTTTTCTGTGACTGGGTTTCCTATGGCACTTGTGTCTGTGGTTGTTTTACGTTTTTTGCTAGCCTTCACTGGCTTCCAGCTTTCATCCTGGTAGTATCTTTCATGTTCTGAATTGCTATCTTCCTGTCCCCGATGCTCTTTTGTTTCTTCTGTCTCCATGTTAGTTTGTTTGGTTTTTATATAATATGTTTCTCCTTTTGTTGCTATGTTTATAGTTGGTATCTGCATTGTTATTTTATTTCCTCCTCACTATCACTTTGCAGCACTATTACTTTGGAGCACTTTTTCACTATTCACTTATACCTGGAGAGGACGACCGTCCAGACACGTCCGTCCTCCTCGGCTGTCCGAGCAGGAGTGACAATCTTCGTAATGATGAATAAAAAAATAAAAGCTTTTAAAACCCGACAGCGCTGTCATTTTCTAAAAACGTCGTCCTTATACTCCTGATGGCCACGAGCACATCCGACTACCAAATATAAAATGCATTGTGAGTGTGTCATCAGCATAATTTTCGTGAAAAGAGCAATTTTTCTTGATAACTATAATTTGTAACATAGATTAAAATCGCTGATTTGATCCCTCTGATATTGTTGTCTTATGAGAGTTTCGCCTGGTCTTAATTGGTTCTGTTGATTCTTATCGTTGTGAAAAGTCGATTCGCTATATATCTTTTGTATAGAGAACTATTATGTGATGTAAGAGTGTAATGTTGTAATATTTGTGATCCTTACTTTATTAATTTTGTCACTGAGCCGTTCTTTGGTTCGTTGAGCAGTTCATGTTCTCTACTTGTTTCCCTTGGTACTTTCATAAGTTTCGCAATTACAATAAAAGATTTAATTTGTAATAAGTTAAAGATTTGATCCCTTGCTTTATGATGTACGAGAACCTTTGAACTAACAACTTTGAAGTGACAACTGAACGAGAAATGACAAGCTTTCATTTCAATCTATATTTAAGATATTTAATATTTAATCGGTTTTCGTGACACCGAATAAATAATAAATAATAAATTTGAAGGGAAAAAAACAAGAGATTAAGAAAAAATTCTGAAAGAGACACAAATCAATAGTATTATTTTATATTACTTTGCGAATTACTTTTCAAGCATAAAAATAGTTTGACGGTCACTTGTAGTTCCTTCCTTGCCATCTCATTTATTAAATTCGTTTAATTTCGTAAACAAAATAGCCACTCGTGGCGAGTTTTGTGTTTAAAATAGAATTTTGTCATACAGGCTGGTTGGTAATTGATAGTACAAGCGGAAAATTGGTGATTCTACTCGAAAAAAGAAGTCGAAAATATAGAATAAACATTTTTCGTTTGAGACTTTATTTTCGAGAAAATCGACTTTGAATTTTTGATCGGTATGCGTGCAACGCGTGCAACATATTGGAACGGTTTATCAATATAACGTCAATCGAAACACAATCTACAATAAAATCCGTTATAACGAAACGTGATAAAGTGCACGCGTACCGAGCGAAAATTCAAAGTCGATTTTCTCGAAAACAAAGCCTCAAATGAAAAATTTGTATATTTTCGACTTCTTTTTTTTACCAGTTACCAACCACCCTGTATATCCAACAGCTCACTTTTTCTTTGTAAATATTATTAATAATTTTATCAATTTTTTATATTTCCATCCTTCATACAAGTGACAATGAATCATAAAAGTTTCATAGAAATCACAAAGATTAGGGGATAAGTATACCACTATATTTTCATATATGTATATGTATGTATATTCCCAAATTACATGATAGAATATGAATAATATTGAACAAAATATAATCAACTACAGTACCATGGAAATACAACAGATTACAATTTTCTACCTGTCACCGATTCATCGTCATCTCCTTTCATTCTTTTGACACATGTAAAAACAAATTAACCCGTCTGAAATAATCATACCTCGCTCTTTGAATACAAAAATCTATTCAAATGAAATAAAGGGGAAGAAAATAAGAATAAATATAATTACTCAGGTATAATCTTCTCGAGGTATAATTATTCAGTTACAAATGATTCTTCGTTAACACACTACATTGTACACTACTTCTTTTCCCGGTGGCTGAAGCTAATCGTCGACGTTTATAAGGTACGAATTTTGTCAACGGCGCCATCGGAATCTTTATTGAGAAATTAAAATATTACAATTGCCATCACTAAGCTCAGCGTCCACAATACACTATGTTTTTCAAGTTTAGGTGATTCATCGACGATAACCACATCAGATCCGGACCAATACTCAGTGCCAACCTCATCCAGGCATTCGAACTCGCAACATCGGCGTCCAACGCGGAATCTCTTGCAGCTCTGTAATAAGAAGAAATCGATTAATTGTACGGATCAATCGTCACTAGACTACTCGAAAATCCAGGTCATTCAAAGAATAAAAGAAGAAAGAATTGCTCCAATTCCACCATTGCTTTAGCAAAACTAGTATTTGAGAACCATTGGTCAAATATATTATAACACTAAACGTACATTTCGGGAAGAATAATTTGTGCTATGAAACAGAATACGATAAAGTTCAAAGGTTACATCGATTTTCAAAATTTTATAAATTCAGGTGTATGACAGTATCAGTCAGCTCTTTTTCTGTCCCCAAGCGCCAAAATTCATTCCGACTACCATTTTATGTATTTTACAGAAGTAAGCCTTCATTCATCTCCCATTCCATCCACCAACATGCTCTCGACGTATTATCTTCTAAGTAAAATATTGATGTTGAGCCAGACATCCAACTGATTAATCTTTTCGGTATTACTATAAGGTATTTAAAACCAGGGTTTGTGCTTATACGTTAGATGTAATACTTGGCATGAAACCTGCTTATATTGATATTAAATTTATGCATAGTAGGATGTTGGACCATTGTCAAAATGAAATTACAATACACACAGTTTCACCGTGGAAAAGTGGATCTTTCTAGCATGTCAACGCAAATGAAGGTTGGAGGGGGGAGGGGGAGGGGAACTGTACATGCGCCAAACACCGTTACGTTCGTAATTTTTCACACAAATTTACAACTGTAGGGAAAAAATTATCTCTGATGTTTTAGATGTTAGAAATTGACAATATCGCATAACGAAATGCTGTGTTCTAGATATTCTATTTTTGTTACGAAAGTGGTACAAACGAAGTCCACTTAAGAATAGTACAACAAAATCGGTTGAGGTTAGGTTATCATGCAGATATCGCGGCTTTTGTTTTGGAAAGCACGCAACTGCCAGTCTCGTCGTCCCTTGTAAACGAGAGAAAGATATTGTAATTGGTCGGGATTAACATAAAACTCGTCGCATGCGATCAGATGGCCTGAATGTTTAATAAACGAGAGTAGAGTGCGTGCTACGTGGTTCTAGCAGTTTAGGCGGAAACTAATTATTGTAACCGGAGCCGAGATATGTAGCGATATTACTTTCCTCGACAAAGCGTATAAGGTGAGGAGAGAATCGCGATAAAGTAGAACAAGAGACAGGAATTCTTTACGTAAAGCAGATCTGTCAACTAGATAGAGATCCTACAGCTATAACTACAGTGAATCCGTACTCTGGCGAATTGTCGTTTCACAAATAAAGCTTCTGAAAAACGGAATTCATACAATATAACTGCTGTTGTAAGAATCTACATATCTGATTTTGCTGCCGTATTTGTCAGAACGTTTGTTTATCAAAAAAACGCATCCTCTGTAATCCTCAGTAGCTTAACAAGGCACAGTTAATAAAAGAAATAGAGCGTTAAACGGTGACGATTTAATCACTGTTAAATAGATATTGGTCTCTTTAGCTAAAATGCCCTATGATTTATTTGCATCATTTTTTTTCATGCAATTTAAAATATTTAAATAAACAATATTTACCAAATATTCAAATATTTAAAGAAACAGTAGTCCATACAATATAATTTTATTTGGTGGTTATTTGATATTTAATATTTTGGTTTACATACAAAATTGAAATTATACTTTGCTTGAGGACAAAAATTCTAATTGCATTCCTAACATATACCAATAATTATTGATCAAAATAGAAAGAACTACAAGACTAGGAAGATTACTTAGCATCTTATATAGCCTGGCAAGGCTCGAACGTTTTATCTTCCTGTAGATTTTCTTTGCTTTTAGACTTTCCTTCCATTTCTCTGAATTGGTATCTTCTGTACACTATTTATAAAAGGAGAATAAATTACATGTTACATCCAAGTTACCAATCCAAATAATTTTAAGTAAGAAAAGAGATCTAATGCAGCAGTTTCGACTTAAATATAGATCCGACGATTATTTACGAACAAATAGTATAAATCTTTTAGCAATATGAAATTCGCAATATTTATTCAAATATTTATATTTATAGTACGCCATTAGCAAAGAAGACATGTTTGCGTGCGTTATCGATTTTACGCTTTTGCCACGCAAACATGGAAATTGCGATTCAAAATTGAATTTGCACTGGAAACGGTTGACGTTCCCGACTTCACGTGCCCGAAGTGAACGGACAGAAGGATTGAGCTGGAGAACGCTCTTGGCGAGAACATAGACGTGGACAATCTGATCGCCACGGTGACCGCCAAGAACGAGAGCTGAGATAAATTCAGGCAATTTCGCAAGACCGTCATGTCTCACAGGAGGGTGACAGCGAAGGCCTTGAAGGAGGCAAGGAGGAGAACGAGAGCAACAACAACTACGCGGAGCAGTGAAGGCAGAGATACAAGACAACAAAGAACCACAGAAGGAGATCAGCCCAGTATTCTGAACTAGCTGAGAAGATTTTTTTTTTTTTTTTTTATTATTTATTTATTAGAATATTTACAATTAATTCTCGTTGAGAATTTTCAGTAACTTAATTTGGCGTGATACAATGACATGGATTATAATAGCTTTATATTGTTAATTCTAGTAGGACTGAGGATTTAATCTAGTGGGTATTTTCTTTCTAGTCTGCGGATCTGGTCCGTCGTGTCCAGTAGTTGGGTGACTAGTGGGTTGTGGTGGTTGTTGACTCTTGTGTTATATCTGCTTCTGGACTTGTGTATTTCATCTTTGACTGTAGGTATCTTGAGGTCTCGGTGGATTGTTTCGTTGGTAACATACCAGGGTGCATTTAATAGGGATCTTAGCGTTTTCGATTGGAAGCGTTGGAGTATTTCAATGTTGGAGTTACTTGCTGATCCCCATAGTTGGATTCCGTAGGTCCAGACAGGTTTTATTACGGCCTTGTAGAGGGTTATTTTGTTCTGTATGTTTAGTTTGGAGCGTCGGCCCGTGAGCCAATAGAATTTTCTTACTTTTTCCTTTAGTTGCTTTGTTTTTTCCGAGATATGTTTTCTCCAAGTTAGCCTCCAGTCCAGGGTCATGCCCAGGTATCTTACGGAGTCCTTGCTTGGGATTATTGTGTTGTTAATGGTGACCTGGGGGCAGGTTTGTTTTCGGAGCGTGAAGGTTACATGAGAGGATTTTTTTTCGTTTATTTTGAAACCCCATTTTTGGAACCACTTTTCCATGGAGTCGAGACTTCGCTGGAGAGTGGATGAGGCAATTGCCGGGTCTGCGTGGGTAGCTAATAGTGCTGTGTCGTCGGCAAATGTTGCTATTGTTACCTCGTTTGGTACGGGTAAGTCGGCAGTGTAGATGGAGAATAGTAGGGGTCCGAGGACACTACCTTGGGATATGCCGGATTCTATTGGGAATGTTGCGGAAGTGGTGCCTAGGCATATAACTATGAATTGTCTGTTGGTTAGGTAGGATTTTAAGATGGAGTAGTATGGGTGGGGTAGGATTTTTTTAAGCTTGTAGAGTAGCCCTTCATGCCATACTTTATCGAATGCCTGTTGGATGTCTAGGAATACGGCTGAGCAGTATTTTTTCTTTTCAAGGGTTTGGCTGATCATGTGGGTTATGCGGTGGATTTGCTCTACTGTTGAGTGTTGTTTTCGGAAGCCGAATTGGTGATCTGGGAGAGTTTTCAATTCTTCTAGGAGTGGAAGGAGACGATTTGTGAGCAGCCTCTCGAATAGTTTAGACAGGGTGGGTAAGAGACTGATTGGGCGATAGGAGCTGGCTTCATATATTGGTTTACCGGGTTTGGGGATGAGGGTGATTAGTGAGATTTTCCACGCCTTAGGAAGGTGTTCAAGGCGGAGGATGGCGTTAAAGATTGATGCGATGAGTGCAATCCCTTTTATGGGGAGTTCCTTGATTGCTTTATTTCCTATTAGGTCGTGACCTGCTGCTTTCTTGGGGTTTAGGCGACTGATTGCTTCTATGATCTCTGCAGAAGTGAAGGGTTGGATAGGAGGGGACATTTGGAAGGGAGTGTGCAGGTATTCGGTGACGTCCGCTGTAGCTATGGAGGAATGGGGTTGGAATACTTCAGTCAAGTGTTTGGCAAATAGGTTGGCTTTTTCTATAGGGCTACGCGCCCATCCACCCTGCGGGCGGCGGATTGGAGGTATTATTTGTGGGGGGCGCGTGAGTTTCCTGGAGGCTTTCCATACTGAGTAGTTTGAGTCGGCTGTGGGGGACAGGCTGGCGAGATATTTGTGAAAACGGTCATTATTGTAGTTCTTTATGGTTTTGGATAGTTTTCTAGTTGCGTTGTTTAGTTTGCGTTTGTCCTCCGGTGTTCTATGGGTCTGCCATATCCTTCTTAGTCTACGTTTTTCTGCTATTTTTTTTAATATGTACTGGGGGTACTCGTGGTTGCTGATGGACGTTTTTGCCGGTGTGGAGACGCGGATAGCGTTTATTATGCTCGCATTTAGGTATTCCGTGGCTGCTCCGATTTCGTCATTGGTTTTTAGTGAGGTTGAGGCTGAAGTTGTGTGGGTAAAGACTTCTCTAAAGAGCTGCCAGTTGGTGTGTTGGTTATGAATGGAGCAATTAGGTGTATTCTCGATGATAGTTGAACTGACTGTTACTATCACGGGGGAATGATCAGAGGAGAGATCAGCCGAGGAATTGATTTGGACGTGTCTTGGCGAGATATTTTTAGTTATGAAGAAATCAAGGAGATCGGGTATTTTGTTTGTGTCGGTGGGCCAGTGTGTGGGTTCGTATGTGGTAAGGTAGTTGAGGTTGTTGGATATTATGCTGTTGAGGAGGTTTTTGCCTCTTACTGTAACCAGTCTGCTACCCCATTGGGTGTGTTTAGCGTTGTAGTCTCCTCCGGCTATGCATCTGTTGCCCAGGGTGTCCAGGAAGTGGTCGAAGTCTTCTTTGGCAATGGAGTGTCTGGGAGGGCAGTATACAGCTGAGGTGGTGATTGTACCATGACAGTCTTCTATTGCTACGTTTGTTGCTTGGAGGTAGTCTTTCTGGAATGGTGGAAGTTCGTAGTGCTTGATGATTGACTTGATTATGATTCCGGTGCCGCCGTGAGCCTTTCCGCTGGGGTGTTGGGTGTGGTAGAAGTTGTAGCCGTGTATTCTGAGGTAGTTTTTGTCGGTGAAATGGGTTTCGGATATGAGCATCACATCGATTTGCTGTTGTTTTAAGAATAGTTCTAGCTCAGTTTTGTGCTGAGCTAGACCGTTGGCGTTCCACAGAGCTATTCGCATTGGTTTTATTTTGCTTCTGTGCTTATGAATTTGTCCATGAAGAGTGTGAGTAGTGACAGCAAGTTGTTAATTTGCTCAGTTTGCTTCTCGATAAGTTTTTCGAGTCTGGTAAAGTTGTCTGTGCTTTGTGGGGTGGGATTTCTATTTTCTGTGTGTACACTGTGTGTTTTCGAGTTGTATACGTTTCCTTGCGTTGCCTGCGCATAGGATACTGTTGGTGAGGTGAGTTTTGGGGGTTTAGGTTCTTGTATGTTTATGTCCTTGGGTCTCAGTTTTGGATACCTTATATTATGTAGCGATTTGTAGGCTGAACATCCTTTGTAGTTCGCAGGATGCTCTCCTTGACAGTGGATACACTTGGCGGGGGTTTCCGGGGATTCAATGCATTGGTCAGTGGGGTGATTACCTGCACATTTTACGCACCGGAAGTTGTGATTGCAGTATTTCTGCGTGTGGCCGTACCTTTGGCACCTTTTGCATTGTATTATTTCTTTCTTTACAAGAGATGGCTCGAACTTAACTATGGAGTTCATCAGCCGATTGATATTGTAGATTTCTTTGTTGTTTGTTTTTTGTTTTAAGTCTATAAAGAATAAGGATAGAGGGTTTTTTGTGATTCTGTGCTTAATGTTGCTGATATTAGTTACTTCGTGGCCGTGGTTTGACAGTTCGCACTTTAGTTCGTCTAGATCGACTGAGTGATGGATGTTGCGTAGCACCACTCGAAATGGTCTTTCTTGTTTGAGCTGGTATGTGTGGAATTTAGCGTTTAATGTTTTTAATAGCTTGGTTAACTTTCTATAGGCGTCTGGGTGGGTCGGCAGTATTTTCACGTGGTTGTTGTTCATCTTTAGCTTGTAGTCCTCTTTGCTGATTTCTTTTTCGATAGTCTTAATCATTGACTGAATGTCGATTACGTCGTTTATGAATATCGGTGGGGGAGGGGGAATTCTTTGAGTATGGAGATTGTTTACCTTTTCGGTTGTAATCATGGAGTCTTCCGTGGACTCCAGTATTGAGAATCTATTGTAGGTGGTCACTTGGCTGGCTGATGGTTTGGTTTGATTCTTGTTTACGTTTGTCTTGGTCGGTTCGAGCTTCCGTTTTTTCGTGAGCTGGTCGTTTACCAGGATGGATGTGTTGCCCTCTTGCCACGGGGGAGGAAAAATGGCGGTGTGATAATTTAGCTCCGGGGAGCCTGTTGGAAATGATAGAGCCATCATCGAGCTAGTTAATTCAGTGTGAAAGAACTAGTCGAGAGGCTGTTAACCCCTGGCTAGGTTAGTTGGATTCGCTTTCGACAGATGGGCGTCACGTGGAGTTTTGTGAACTTCACAGGGCACTGGATACACGTCTGCACGTCACGGCACTCAGCAGCAACTGGATAGTCACTGCTGCTTTGTGGACTTTGCCGGGCACTGGACACACGTCTGCACGCCTCGGCACTCACGAACGAACTCCTGAGAGTTACTTGAATCGTCTTTGAGATCGTACGGGAGAGTGATTCTCCATCACGGTAACGCTGTCGAGGAAAACTATGATGGGTGTGCCTAAGGGCACGAAATCATCGGATTCGTGGAGAAAAGCCTTCATTCGGAAAGTGAGGGAAATTGGCGTTTCTGTTAATTGGTCAATTTCCATGTTGGTGGTTAGGGAAGCGTGCTAGCCGCCCTTAAGAGAGAGTTCGAGAAGAGGAAGCGTCGTTCGTGAGAAAAATAGATTTCTCCTATTTTCTCGTAGTTGGGACGAGGACTGTTTGTCGGTTTGAAGGACTTTAGTTAAACAAATCTTAAGATTTATAGCGGGTTCTCGGGCTAGCTGAACATGTACTGTGGAGACGCGTCGACATCTGGTAATCATCTTACTCAAAGAATAGAGTCTGCGTGTGGCGAGCCACGGGACAGAAATCGTTGAAATGCTTACCGTCGTGCCCCGTCCTAAGTATTTCTTTTAAGGAGAGTTATAGAGTTACTTCATGCCTTTGTTAGACAAAACGTTCATCCCTTGACCGCGATTACGTTCGGCGACTGGTTGTCGCCTCGAGCCCGAGCTCACTATCATAAATCTCGAATAAGTACAGTCGGATCGAATGACAACGGTTTCTTAATTCGGCTATGGTGAAATCTAAATTACAGTACTTGGGGTCTTCCCAAAGTTCCGAAGGGAAGGTTCCGGTGTTCTTTCATCTCCGACAAATAAATGTCTAATCCTATGTATTTATTTCAACTGAAATCTTAACTTAAATATTTATTAACAATATTCTGACGAATATGCAATGAAAGATAAAAACAACTTTATTTTTCTTATAGAATGTCTCATGCTTCTTACTCATTTTATGTTTCTCGTTGTCAGTGCGTAACTACTTATCAACCGCATGAATGCTAAGTTTTACTACTGAGAAACGAAGAGACATATAGATGCAAATATACGCTACCTCGCGTGAAAAAACATCAGATACATTAACCAGAAGGAATATCCGATACATATAAAATTCATAGCGTAGTTATTTATACATACGGAATATTTCTTTCTGTATGAAATATTCTTTCTTCTGAATTCTTATTATAAATGTATGTCCATTTCCTACCTTAAAATGTCTCTCCTTTGAAAAACTCCATTTAAATATAACGATCAACAAAATATTACCAATAAAAATATTAAAACGAGATGCTGAAAGAACCTTTTAATGAAGTACAAATGATTATTTCAACTTTAATTCTGTTAAATTTGAATTGAATCATTTATAAACCGAACAGGTGTATAAAATTTTATTGCGTAAAAATCGTGAAGCTGAAAATTAGGAACGAATAACGAATGAGTAACCTAGTTTCATTAAAAGGTACGTGTACGCCGATCCGCGTAACAACTTCGACACTCCAATTATTATAAAGCATGTATCCTTCAGAGATTTTTTGCGCGAACGCAAGATACCTTTTACACGTGCAACTGAATAAGTGGAACGTGATTTTCAATATTTCTTCTTGTAGAACTTGTAACAACGTAACTGTTTCACGAATATTTTCCCTGACACTTTTACAACGATGCGTAGAAATCTCCTTTTATAATTAATAATTTCAGCATTTCTCTGAACAGTTTCGTTGCGATTAAAAAATATACAAAGCTTACGACGTGCTTGTTTAAAAATATTTATATGGAACAAGATTTCGAATTTGTCGCATCAATCGCGATCTCAGCAGGTGTAAATTAATTCGTTCTAATGAACGAATAAATTAAACGACTCGTGACAAAAATTATCCCTGTCCATGTTTGTCTTTCTAAAACTAATTCAAGGCGAGTTAAATGAATCGCTGTGTACCCTATTCGCGCAGCATGTGTTTCAACGACCAGCATGCAAGCGTTAACGGTGTACTTTAGTTTCGCATGGTTGTGCTAAGCTGGTTGCTCTTAGAATGAGCATATACTTACAAAAGGAGGTGAACAGAAGATAGCCTTGCACCATTTTGGCTCCGAATGGTAGCAGACGCAGAGGCTGCAAACTGAAGGTCCCGGCACATACAGCAGCCCATGTGAGATAACTTGTCCTTCGAAATCAGTACAGTTTTCTTCTAAAGCCACTGAAAACGATTACCAACGTCAATATCTTTGCCCCTCGACAATCGTACGCGCAGTTATGCTAACCGTTTTAACACCACGCAGCGTGATCGCTCAATTCGCGTACCGTGGTAAATTGTGCCACGACGTATGGTCACGATCATTAATTCGCAACGCGCTCAAGCGTGCTCGTCGCGAGTCATATCAGAGTTTCCTCTCGTAATTACTTGTTTTTCAAATAATCATAAACCATATAAAAAAAAAAAAGAAAAAAAAACACCAATATAAAAAATTACCTCTTGAATCGGAAAACCAAATCCTGCATTATAGAATGTTATCACGCAAACGAAACGCAGAGCATAAATATTTCGCAAACTTTTGAGTGTTTGTTGTAACGCTTCCAGTATAACCGATGAAATGAAGCGCGAGCACGTCGAACGGTATATTTCGATGAAAAAAACAGGATGAAAAAGGGCAGCGCGATCGCGTCGATCGGTACTCCTCGCAAATAAATGAACGAAGCCCTATCGCGCTGCATAGCACAAACCGATACGGAATCTTGAAACATCCGACACTAAAACGGTTAATAACATTACGAAAACGACCGTACCAGGAAATTTTTGTTCAACGGATCCGCATTGCGGCTATCACGATGCTTCTTCGTTGCATCGATGCTTCATCGATGAGATTAAAGCACCGTTGAAATAGGTTATTCGATTTCTTACATGGGCAAAAAGTTTTTATATCGTGTTTGCTGTTTTACTTCGCAAGTGTGCTTTACAGTATACGTTAGAACTCCAAGTCGAGCTATCCGAGTTAAAGTCTCTTGAAACTTAAAACGGCACTTAAAGGATATAGGTATAATAGAAGGTTCATTTAAAATTCAAAAGTGTACATACGTACATATACATTTGAATAAAAATAGCGGATAATCTCAAGTAAAAAAGTAGGTTCGTGTTAGTAAAATGGTTTCAAAATACTTGTCAAAAGTCAAACGACTTGACTAATTAAGAATGGATGTAAGAGATTGAAAGCAAAGGGCATCTAAGAGTATCAATTAAGTAACAAACTCACGGTGACAAAGAGGTTTTCACTCGCTCGAATTCAAATAAATCGGTTAATTTGAGCGAAACTTTAGGTGCACGAGAAGCGACACGCGTCCTCAAGGACTACGAAAGTTCTACTCGAACGAATGAAAACTTTTCTCTGGCCCGGTGTGTATACACAAGACGTGCGAATTTAAAGTGCAGATTGTATTAATTGAAATAATTGGTTGGTTTGATCAAATTAATCGTTTTAAGCTGAAATGACGAAGGTCATCCAAGTAATTGATGTCCACTGTAATTATTTGTTAATCGCGCGTGGAATCGGAACGATTCGACCTCGTTCCAACGCGAATCGTTACTAAGGCAGAGACGGCAATTAATAATTGTCGCGTCATTTGTTCGATCGTGTTCACAAATTCAAATACGGCTGAGTGGCGGAAACCATTTATAACACGTCCCGTACCGCGTAGGTCGTATACATATCTCAGGATGAATTTTTCGTACTTCGCCGCATATATTCTCCATGTCAGACATACCATAAAATATTTCGTGCAATCGCGTATTCCTGTCTAATGTCAGGAATTCTCTTTCCATAGGTCTGCGTTTTCCATATTATCTATTTTGCTTATCAGTAAACATTCTTACAATTTGTGATTAATACTGTACGTACAAGAACGTCAAGTTTTTGACGTTGTAATATTTCACATGAAATAATAATGGCTGTATATCGACAAACTTATTAATTAATTAAATTCGTGTATATCAAGTTTCCTATCGTTTAATACTTTCGTGTAACTACAGAGATTTGATACTATGAAATGAAATATAAAACTTGGTAAAAAAACGCGCTTCGTTAGGAAATGAGGGTAATGATGCAAATATTTTTTGTAGCCATTATATAGAATTTCGATGGTATAATTAATCAGTATCAACTTACCAGCCCCTAACGGGAAGATAGTGACGAAAATAGTCTGCAAACAGATGATCATTGCAAGTATTTTCGCATACAAGTCCTTCATGGTTGTAAAGGATCAGGAAATTTGTCGCTGTAGAATGGGAAAATCAGGCGTTTCAATATCAGTTGTGCGGGCACTGGAGTGCGTAGACCAGAAATATCTGCGACAAAAATCAGAATACATTTGTTTTCGCATGATTCGATCAATTTTGTGTAGGACTAAGCTGATTGAACCTAACACGGGATAATTGTCCAACTTACGACCTTAACAAGCCCGCTTGATTCCCTGTAAGTGCTTGAAATTGATGCTTGTATTCTTTCCAGATTAACAAGCTTTGCCCCCCCCCTCCCTCTCTATTTCCTTAGATCGAGTTAGACTGCCACAGCATATTATCTTTCTTCTTTTCTTTTCTTTTCTTTCGATCTTTTAAAGCCTTAAATCGCTGGTTATTATAGTGTATACATTCAATTACCCTGTAAGTCGTAAGTACATGTTTTACGTTATTTTTCATTTTCCAGCTAAATTCCACAAAAACAAGAAATATACTTCCAACGTGTTTTCACGTGTCTCTAGCAAAGATCTCAAAAACAAGTTGCGGCGCAATTTAAAACGACAAATAGCACCGTGTGTCTCGTTGTGGCAACGCACGCTTCGTCAGCTTTTTAAAAGCACTCTCTGTCTGCTTTTTTCTCTCTTCACCGCCTATTCGTTTTTTCTTAACGAGTGAAACCGTTTTTACGAGGACGGGAACACAGAAATGACGTACTGGCAATTCTGTTTCGTAATGACACAAGCAGCCCGGTTTCAGTGAATTAAACCTGGCCCCAAGCTTCCAATTATCTCTCCCTTCCTTTCCTTTATTTTTCCCTTCTATATCGAGTTTGAGGTTTTCTAAATTTCCATTACAATCAACTATGGCTTTTCTCTATTTTATATGTTAGCCGATGATTCATGGCAAAAACGTCGGCTGTAAAAATATTTGGAGTTGCAACAGCAGCAAGTGTGTTTTCTCAAACAGAAAATATTGGAAGCGTACTCGTTGGCAAAACAGTTCACGGATAGTTCGTCTTCTGCTTGTTATTTGTTTCAATACCGTTAGCAAATAAATTCATGAAACATAGTGGTATCGCATAAATTGAAAATAAAAGCTTTGCGTATACTTGGGAGTTGAACTTTGGCTATTATACGTATGTTATATATATATGTCGGATTAGAGTCAGGATTAAGGAGATGGGCGTTTGATGGATTTTCATTAGAATTAGCCATTGTTGTGATACAACGGAGAGTTTATTAGCACAGGCTTATTAACAAGATTAGGCACTCGTAGCACTAGTGATAATGACCTTAGGTTCGAAACGAATCCGCGGTCACGGGATGATAAACCTATGTACTCGCACAGTTCAAGTCTAATTCTTTGTTAACTAAACGTGAGGTAATCACTGGTTGTAAGACAGTACTTTCATTCGTCAATGAGATCGCACGAAAGAATGACTCTCCGTCTCGATGATGCCGTCGAGGAAAACTATAATGGGTGTGTCTAAGGGTACGAGGTCATCGGATTCGTGGAGAAAAGCCTTCGTTCGGAAAGTGAGGGAAATTGACGTTACTGTTAATTGGTCAATTTCCATGTTGGTGGTTAGGGAAGGGTGCCAGCCGCCCTTAAGAGAAAAAAAATAGATTTCTCCAAGTCCCCGTAGTCGGGACAAAGACTATTTGTCGGTCTGAAGGACTTTCGTCAAATAAATCTTAAGATTTGTAGCGGGCCTTCGAGCTAGCTGAACATGTGGTGTGAAGATGCGTCAACATCTGGCAACTGTCTTACTCGAAGAATCGAGTCTGCATGTGGCGGGCCACGGGATAGAAACTATTGAAGTATTTACTGCCCCGTGTCGCTACGGCTATTTCTTTTAAGAAGAGGTATAGAGTTACTCTGTGCCTTTGCTAGGTAAAACGTTCATCCCTTTGACCGCGGCTACGTTCGGCGACTGATTGTCACCTCGAGCCCAAGCTCATGATCATAAATCTCGAATAGTCGGAGCGGCATTTGTTTAATCTAAGTTACAACGTTACGGTATTCCCGCGAATCCAGGGAGGGGTTCCGGTGTTCTTTCATCTCCGACATATATATGTCGGAGATGAAAGAACACCGGAACCTTCCCTTTGGAACTTTGGGAAGACCCCTAGTATTGTAATTTAGATTTCACCATAGCCGTATTAAGAAACTGTTGTCATTCGATCCGACTGTATTTATTTGAGATTTATGATCATGAGCTTGGGCTCGAGGCGACAATCAGTCGCCGAACGTAGCCGCGGTCAAAGGGATGAACGTTTTATCTAACAAAGGCACAGAGTAACTCTATTCCTCTCCTTAAAAGAAATAGTCGTAGCGACACGTGGCAGTAAATACTTCAATAGTTTCTATCCCGCGGCCCGCCACACGCAGATTTCGTCCTCCGAGTAAGATGATCGCCGGGTGTCGGCATGCCTTTGTGGCGTATGTTTAGCTAACGTGAGGACCCGCTATAGATCTTAAGATTTAGTCAAGCGAAGTCCGTCAAATAGACTTTGTTGCAACTACGGGAAGATAGGAGAAACCTATCCTCCACGAGCGTTGCCCCCCGTCAACAACCACCATCAAGGGCGGCCAGCATCTCTTTCAAAACGCCGATATGGAGATCGACCAATTAGCAATAGCGCTAATTTCCCTCACCTTTGGAACGAAAGCTTTCTTTGACGAATCCGAGGATCTCATGTCCTTAGACCCACCCATTATAGTTTTCCTCGACAGCATCGTCGAGACGGAGAGTTACTCTCCGGTACGATCTCGACGACGATTCAAGTAACTCTCGGATACGTAGTGATTGCCCCACGCATTAACATTGAGTACAACTTAGACGCTAAAGAAGCGTAGAGTTCGTCATCCCGTTGACCGTGGATTCGTTATTGAGCCTAGGATCATTGTCATTAGCTTCGCGAGTATCAATTTATCGCGATTACTTGTCCAATTCCAACATGGTCATGTTTGCACTAGTAAATATCTCCTCTGTTGCATAGTGATCACGTCTAGTGTCAATAGGAATTCGTTTACGCCCTTAACCCTAACTCTAATCGTAACGCCAACCCGACATATATATATATATATATGTTTATATATATTCTATATATATATATAGAAGATTGCTTAGAATTTCGAGCTTAATAACATATGTCAAAATCATTGACATTAAAGAAGGTGAACCTTACTTACGAAATTTCCTTCCGTCAAATGATACATAAAAATTGAAAAAAATAATATACATAGTTTTGACTTTCTTCCGCATTATAATTTGAATCACTCGATTTATTCGACTAAAGATAATCAAGCAATAACCTCACTTTACACGTATTCTCATCACGTGAAATAGATCACATCAGGGATTTTCAAAAGTCGATGGAATATTAATAGCGATTAATTATTTATGGATGAATTCTGCACGGTTAAAGCAATCGCCTAGTGAATTATCGAGTTCCAGGAATATGAGCGGTAAACAGGATTGCAGCTATAAATGACTCTCTAACGTGTATATTACAGATGAATTTGATCATTTATCCTCATAATATGAAATACGCTTTTAAGTGGAAATCATAATTAACAATTTCTGGCAGCGAAAAGTAAATAAATCGATACGTTTAAATCAATATTAGAATTTCTTAATATTTTTATCAAATATTTTTATCAAATATTTTAACATCGTAGAAGTGTCGTTGGAGAGAAATATTAGGTTGTTCCAAAAGTTTCTTTCGTTTTATAAAGAAATGATAGATGTACGATATTTTTTGCTTTATATTATTTTATTCAATTATGTGCGATTCACCTTTTTCCAATTTAATATAAAATAACATAAAACAAAAAATGTTGTGTATCTATCATTTCTTTATAAAACGAAAGAAAATTTTGCGACAATCTAATAGAAATTTAGCTTTAACACAATATAAAAATGGATTGTTATGCCCCTAGGAGATAAGAACAATATGATTAATATTAATAATGAATACGTTAACGTAACGAAAAGCAGCTTTTGCAGAAGGCTATAACCTGAAAATGTTTACTAAAGAACGATAACATGAATTTTCTTAAGTACCTCATTTGATACTTAATCTGCTTTGTAAATACTGTACGTCCTAACTTTGAAAGAATGCAATTTTAGCCAGAA
This sequence comes from Bombus terrestris, assembly GCF_910591885.1. Lineage (NCBI taxonomy): Eukaryota > Metazoa > Arthropoda > Insecta > Hymenoptera > Apidae > Bombus > Bombus terrestris. The sequence continues at coordinate 22,798,176 of NC_063274.1, read as the reverse complement.
TGTTTCAAATTACCTAGCCGTATTGTTTCCTTGTAATATAATTTATATTTACATTATCTCGCGTAATTCTTTCCACTTTATTGACTTCTAAACGTTAATGTAATATAATTTTTATAATATAATTTTAATCGAAGTTATTTAAAATTTGTAGTATCTCATCCCTACTAGAATAATATTAACAAATGTGCAGAGCTCAAGTCGAATAACACCGGCTCAGATAAATGATCATCAAACTTACTTTTGTTATCGTCGATGTCAGTGATTTTGAACCAGCCAACGTCCATGGCAATCAATATTATTTAGCCGGTCTTAACGCAATGTAAAAAAGAAAAAAAAAAAAAAAAAAAAAAGAGGAAGGAAGGAACAGGGAAGCAAAGAGATAAAACGAATTTTTCATTTTCTCGAAACTAGATCGAGTTTCAAGCTCCTCGTAAAAGAGTCTGTAGCCAATCCGACTAAATTCGACGAACCGCGCTTCAAAATTCCCAGAGAACTGTGATAACCATCGAAATCTGTACAATTTGTCGATTCATCGCTTGATTAAAAAATGGAACAAAATGAGGCTGATCAGCCGGCCTTTCAACTTCTAATGATCCCTATCGTTATACCCTAGGTTGAATGCTACGATATAAGCCGAGACATCTATAAGTAGGGTTCACGTGATTGCCGCCATCTATTATTCACGCGTTACACATTCGCCAGACGGACGCGTCTAACGGTTGACATTGTTTTCTACCCTCAGTTCCAACGCAATTACGTTGCTACGTGCAATCAAGTCTCGAGTGAAGCTAATGATAAGTTGTTGTTCGATCCTACACAATTACTAAAATTATTCAAATTAACATAATTTAGTCTAAAAAAACAAGTAATTTCGTTATATATTTCCTTTCATAATAAGCCATGGTTGGAATATAGTAGCTGACGAAAATATTCGTATATTTGTAGAAACATTTTAGGGCTGTATTATGCATAACGGCACTATAGAATTAATACTGTAACAGAATTCTACTATCATGGTTATGCTGGTAATATTCGAAACAAATCTGAAAATCTATGTAGATGATGTAAGATATTCAGTACGAGTACCGTGCATTACTGGTATGTACATAATCACGACGAGATAAGGAAGGTACTGTTCTCTATTGCTCATCGCTACCCGTTGCTAGTAGCAACGTACTATGCATATATATCTCGTAAAGATTTTAAATGTAGCCAACGAGACCATTTTTAATATTTGACTATCGTGACCCATTACAGTTTCATCACTTTCGATTAATTGAACACGACCCGCACCTTAAGACTAAAATACACAATATAAGTATGGCACAGAAAATCTTTTAAAATTTACGGACGACTATTTATGGTATTTAAAGGCAGCAAAGATAATAATTAGCTGCGGATTTTCCTCGAATCGTAGCATACAATATGGAATCTGATTATTAATAATTACAGTGGAAATACAGTGGATTTCCATAAGATATTCGTGCTTGTGGCATTTTGGAAATAAATTCTTAACCCAAATGGACGAGCTCGATACTCGAGAAATTTTGTGAAGCTGACGTCAATGGCGATATGTACTGTTGTTGTGCTATCATTTCATAGTAAGCTGTATTGATTGCACTTCTATTCACGGAATTGATTTATTCCACACAAAAGTTGACAACAATAATCGAAAAAAGAAAAATATATTAAACGATCAAATTTATAAAACGATATAAAACGATCAAATTTAATTATTTTTCGATTTTTCGGGCATCAAGTACTACATCAAACGTTATACATCAAACGTTAAAATACGGCGAGCATACAAAATGTACAAACCACTCTAAATTAATTAACTTTGAACGTTATTGATTAATTAAAAAAAACCACTGTTGCGTTGAGTTTTACATTTTAAAAAGTTGTTATCCGTTTTTGCTTTGTTTAAAACTAAAAACAGGACTACGTTCATTGTAAGTTCATTGTAAATATCCGTTTTATTTATTTAAACAAACAGATATTTAAACAAACAATTTATAAATATATAATTTATTTACGTATATTTGTAATATCTGTTTTATAAATTTGTACAACCATTTATCCATTTATCTATTTTATTTGCATATAATTTTTATAGACTTTTTTTTTTTTTTTTTTTTTTTAAGAACGAAAAATTGTGATTCTATTTTAAGACATGTCAGGCTGAAGCGATACGCGATATATATTTCTATTCGGATTTCACCGTCGTCGTAATCGATGCTATTGGAAACGTTTCACAATAGACGTCTTACAAGCGCTTGCAATGTCCGTCATGTGTAAGGCTCTACCACTGAATCGCGGCTGCCATTTAGTGATTAAGGTCGATCACTTAGAGACGTTAATCCGCCATAATGGTGAGCAATACATCGAAGCCATTATTGAAAGCATAGTTACGCTTTAATTTCATCGATCTTATTCACAAATAGAAGTGTACAAATTATAGGATTTCCAAATATTTAGTTTAGTTAAAAGGAGATATGAAAATGACAGGTATATTCAAAGGATAAAACAGAACCGTACGATTGTAAAGTTTCAAATCATTATAACTATTTAAATTTGAAAAATCCTACTATATTTATACAATATATTTTTATTAAGAATGGAAGAAATTTCGAAAAATCCGCCAACACTTTTTACTGTCGTCTTGAAGCACACCATATGTTAAGCTTCTTCGTCGTTACAAATTTTATCGCGGATGTAACGAACGTTTCGAACATGTAGCACGCACGCGTCAACGCCTACATTTGGATTTTAAATATATGTTTTATGCATTAAGTGTATTAACTTTCATGCGCAATTTCTTTCAATTTGTTACGATATGGAGGGTTTAATTACGTTTAAGATATCTATCTGAATCCTTTAAATTCAATGTTCTTTAAAACATTACATTACGTAAAATAATCGTTTTTCCACTTTATTGTATCATAAAATAGTTACTTAAATTCATATTACTTAAAGAATCTTCCTACAGAAAGAATAAAAAAGAATAAAATCCTATATGTTAAATTTTACGTGGTTGATGGAATACATAGCGATGACGAGAACTAACTACAGACAACAAGAAACTATTAGCGAAGGCAACTGGTGACTATGAATGTCGTCTCTATAATATGTGGCGACTAAGGAGAACAACTACCAACTACGGATAACAAGTAACAACCAACTGTCTCGTTTCTAAGAGGCAACTAACTTGCAATTATCCTCCTTTGATGGTTTCTGTAGCGTGATATAGGTCTTGAACGTAGTTAAAGAATATGGTCGCTGCTGAATGGAGATTTGACAGCAAGGCGATCCCGCCAGTTCAAAGCTTGACATTGCAAGCTACCGAAAACCATTAATCTTGTTATCGAATATCTAGCTTTCAGAAGAACCCTTGTGATATGATATGACGTCATGACATTTTTATGACGAAGACGAACAAACACCGACCTCTAACGAAACAAATTTTTATTAAGTGCCGTATGTGGGTTGCAGGCCGGCCAACTAAGGAAATTTATCGAATGTATAAAGTAAAATATATACGAGTATATTCGATATATCATAAAATGCCCGCGTTACATCATCTAACAGCATAAAGAAAGCTAAATTTAAGGAATTAAAAAATTGAAATACCAATTATAAGAGAGTTAATTAAATTCAAACCTATCCTATGGTCCTAACCTAACCTATGGTCTCATAAAGACCTATATTTCCTGGAAATTGATATCTTTCGAATTCTAAATTCTCCTTAGAAAGTATCATAGAGAAAATATGAAACTTGAAAAGTACATCACGCTGATGCCTCGATAAACCGTCGTGTCGATAAATCCATGTGTCCGAGCGATGAATTTTCCCCAAACAACAAAAAACTGAAGGAAAATCTTCTTTGAAGGACGTGACAAGGTAGGGGAAGCGGTAACAATGATCACGCGATAAATTGATGGTGTACGTATAGAACGAGTGTTGCGAGAGAATTATCGAGAAACAAAAAAAGAAAAAATAATCGTCGGCCGGCGCGACTATACGCTGTCGACGGCCAAACAGCGACTGAGACTAACTGAAACGAACTCTGTCGCAGTATGAGCACGGGCTGCGTTCGCGGATCGATCGAACACGTTCTGCGCCTCTCCGCGGCACCGGCGTCAAAGCCACGCCCGATGGCTGCAACGCACTGGTGCACTTGCAACATTAACCACTGGTCCTTCCTTTTTCGTGTGATATTATACCAGCATCTGTGATGCCATTTCAAAGACCGCAATCAAAGCATTAAATGCCAGATTAGAGCGACGCGATAATATTACCCGAATATTCGTCCGTAAATGTTACCGTATAGATGTTTAATTAAGCATTATTATGCTTCGAATAATTTACTATCGCATGTTCCACAAGAAAACATATGTTTCACTTTTCCCCGTAGTATGATTGTAATTTATAACAAATATTTATAATTTATAATTTGAAATATTTATAATTCACTGTAAGTATCTTCCTGTCACAATCATAGACGTAAAATTTCAAATTAAAAGTACCAAATTAAAAACATATGGTATCCCGAAACCAAACGTACGACATGGCGAATCACGATGATACGATAAAAATTGATCTATGTCTTGATTTATTCAAGCAGAACGAACTTACTCGAACTTTTCCAGAATAAACGATTTATTCGATAATATCCGTCACCAGCTTCTCTTCCTGAGTTGCTGCTGAGTGCCGAGACGTGCAGACGTGTGCCCAGTGCCCTGTGAAGTTCACAAAACTCCACGTGACGCCCATCTGTCGAAAGCAAATCCAACTAACCTAGCCAGGGGTTAACAGCCTCTCGACTAGTTCTTTCACACTGAATTAACTAGCTCGATGATGGCTCTATCATTTCCAACAGGCTCCCCGGAGCTAAATTATCACACCGCCATTTTTCCTCCCCCGTGGCAAGAGGGCAACACATCCATCCTGGTAAACGACCAGCACACGAAAAAACGGAAGCTCGAACCGACCAAGACAAACGTAAACAAGAATCAAACCAAACCATCAGCCAGCCAAGTGACCACCTACAATAGATTCTCAATACTGGAGTCCACGGAAGACTCCATGATTACAACCGAAAAGGTAAACAATCTCCATAATCAAAGAATTCCCCCTCCCCCACCGATATTCATAAACGACGTAATCGACATTCAGTCAATGATTAAGACTATCGAAAAAGAAATCAGCAAAGAGGACTACAAGTTAAAGATTAACAACAACCACGTGAAAATACTGCCGACCCACCCAGACGCCTATAGAAAGTTAACCAAGCTATTAAAAACATTAAACGCTAAATTCCACACATACCAGCTCAAACAAGAAAGACCATTTCGAGTGGTGCTACGCAACATCCATCACTCAGTTGATCTAGACGAACTAAAGTGCGAACTGTCAAACCACGGCCACGAAGTAACTAATATCAGCAACATTAAGCACAGAATCACAAAAACCCACTATCCTTATTCTTTATAGACTTAAAACAAAAAACAAACAACAAAGAAATCTACAATATCAATCGGCTGATGAACTCCATAGTTAAGTTCGAGCCACCTCTTGTAAAGAAAGAAATAATACAATGCAAAAGGTGCCAAAGGTACGGCCACACGCAGAAATACTGCAATCACAACTTCCGGTGCGTAAAATGTGCAGGTAATCACCCCACTGACCAATGCACTAAACCCCCGGAAACCCCCGCCAAGTGTATCCACTGTCAAGGAGAGCATCCTGCGAACTACAAAGGATGCTCAGCCTACAAATCGCTACATAATATAAGGTATCCAAAACTGAGACCCAAGGACACAAACATACAAGAACCTAAACCCCAAAAACTCACCTCACCAACAGTATCCTATGCGAAGGCAACGCAAGGAAACGTATACAACTCGAAAACACACAGTGTACACACAGAAAATAGAATTCCCACCCCACAAAGCACAGACAACTTTACCAGACTCGAAAAACTTATCGAGAAGCAAACTGAGCAAATTAACAACTTGCTGTCACTACTCACACTCTTCATGGACAAATTCATAAGCACAGAAGCAAAATAAAACCAATGCGAATAGCTCTGTGGAACGCCAACGGTCTAGCTCAGCACAAATCTGAGCTAGAACTATTCTTAAAACAACAGCAAATCGATGTGATGCTCATATCCGAAACCCATTTCACCGACAAAAACTACCTCAAAATACACGGCTTCAACTTCTACCACACCCAACACCCCAGCGGAAAGGCTCACGGCGGCACCGGAATCATAATCAAGTCAAACATCAAGCACTACGAACTTCCACCATTCCAGAAAGACTACCTCCAAGCAACAAACGTAGCAATAGAAGACTGTCATGGCACAATCACCACCTCAGCTGTATACTGCCCTCCCAGACACTCCATCGCCAAAGAAGACTTCGACCACTTCCTGGACACCCTGGGCAACAGATGCATAGCCGGAGGAGACTACAACGCTAAACACACCCAATGGGGTAGCAGACTGGTTACAGTAAGAGGCAAAAACCTCCTCAACAGCATAATATCCAACAACCTCAACTACCTTACCACATACGAACCCACACACTGGCCCACCGACACAAACAAAATACCCGATCTCCTTGATTTCTTCATAACTAAAAATATCTCGCCAAGACACGTCCTAATCAATTCCTCGGCTGATCTCTCCTCTGATCATTCCCCCGTGATAGTAACAGTCAGTTCAACTATCATCGAGAATACACCTAATGGCTCCATTCATAACCAACACACCAACTGGCAGTTCTTTAGAGAAGTCTTTACCCACACAACTTCAGCCTCAACCTCACTAAAAACCAATGACGAAATCGAAGCAGCCACGGAATACCTAAATGCGAGCATAATAAACGCTATCCGCGTCTCCACACCGGCAAAAACGTCCATCAGCAACCACGAATACCCCCAGTACATATTAAAAAAAATAGCAGAAAAACGTAGACTAAGAAGGATATGGCAGACCCATAGAACACCGGAGGACAAACGCAAACTAAACAACGCAACTAGAAAACTATCCAAAACCATAAAGAACTACAATAATGACCGTTTTCACAAATATCTCGCCAGCCTGTCCCCCACAGCCGACTCAAACTACTCACTATGGAAAGCCTCCAGGAAACACACGCGCCCCCCACAAATAATACCTCCAATCCGCCGCCCGCAGGGTGGATGGGCGCGTAGCCCTATAGAAAAAGCCAACCTATTTGCCAAACACTTGACTGAAGTATTCCAACCCCATTCCTCCATAGCTGCAGCGGACGTCACCGAATACCTGCACACTCCCTTCCAAATGTCCCCTCCTATCCAACCCCTCACTTCTGCAGAGATCATAGAAGCTATCCGTCGCCTAAACCCCAAGAAAGCAGCAGGTCACGACCTAATAGGAAATAAAGCAATCAAGGAACTCCCCATAAAAGGGATTGCACTCATCGCATCAATATTTAACGCCATCCTCCGCCTTGAACACTTTCCTAAGGCGTGGAAAATCTCACTAATCACCCTCATCCCCAAACCCGGTAAACCAATATATGAAGCCAGCTCCTATCGCCCAATCAGTCTCTTACCTACCCTGTCTAAACTATTCGAGAGGCTGCTCACGAATCGTCTCCTTCCACTCCTAGAAGAATTGAAAACTCTCCCAGATCACCAATTCGGCTTCCGAAAACAACACTCAACAGTAGAGCAAATCCACCGCATAACCCACATGATCAGCCAAACCTTTGAAAAGAAAAAATACTGCTCAGCCGTATTCCTAGACATCCAACAGGCATTCGATAAAGTATGGCATGAAGGGCTACTCTACAAGCTTAAAAAAATCCTACCCCACCCATACTACTCCATCTTAAAATCCTACCTAACCAACAGACAATTCATAGTTAAATGTCTAGGCGCCACTTCCGCAACATTCCCAATAGAATCCGGCATACCGCAAGGTAGTGTCCTCGGACCCCTACTATTCTCCATCTACACTGCCGACTTACCCGTACCAAACGAGGTAACAATAGCAACATTTGCCGACGACACAGCACTATTAGCTACCCACGCAGACCCGGCAATTGCCTCATCCACTCTCCAGCGAAGTCTCGACTCCATGGAAAAGTGGTTCCAAAAATGGGGTTTTAAAATAAACGAAAAAAAATCCTCCCATGTAACCTTCACGCTCCGAAAACAAACCTGCCCCCAGGTCACCATTAACAACACAATAATCCCAAGCAAGGACTCCGTAAGATACCTGGGCATGACCCTGGACAGGAGGCTAACCTGGAAAAAACATATCTCGGAAAAAACAAAGCAACTAAAGGAAAAACTAAGAAAATTCTATTGGCTCACGGGCCGACGCTCCAAACTAAACATACAGAACAAAATAACCCTCTACAAGACCGTAATAAAACCTGTCTGGACCTACGGAATCCAACTATGGGGAACAGCAAGTAACTCCAACATTGAAATACTCCAACGCTTCCAATCGAAAACGCTAAGATCCCTATTAAATGCACCCTGGTATGTTACCAACGAAACAATCCACCGCGACCTCAAGATACCTACAGTCAAAGATGAAATACACAAGTCCAGAAGCAGATATAACACAAGAGTCAACAACCACCACAACCCACTAGTCACCCAACTACTGGACACGACGGACCAGATCCGCAGACTAAAAAGAAAATACCCTCTAGACTAAATCCTTAGTTTCTACTAGAACCAACAATATAAAACTATTATAATCCATGTCATTGTATCACGCCAAACTAAGTTACTGAAAATTCTCAACGAGAATTGATTGTAAATATTCTAATAAATAAAAAAAAAAAAAAAAGCTTCTCTTCCTTCAACGGTAACAACTGACACCGAAAGCTCGAGAGACACGAACGGTGAGACGTACCCAGAAGCAATGCAGTTACCTGGGCAAAGAGTCCCAAAGACCAAGGACGTAGGAAATTTCGAGAAACGGAAATGGAAACTGGAGTGGCGCGTCAATCAGCATTGACGGAAACTAATAAAAATGGAAAAAACCAAACTAATTCGTTTCACAAATTAATAAAAAGATATTATTCAAAATTTCACTGGATCTTCTCACTGCACACGTCAATATTTGTCGAAATATCAATATTAAAAAGTTAATAAAAAAAATATCTTCTTTCTTCATACCTGTCTTTCTCCCGGGCGGCGAAGGAATACTAAAATGTTCGAGAACAACGGATACTTTTTGATTTTATCTCAATATCAATTTCAATCTTTTTAAACGAAATATAATCTGAACGATGAAACGTTTGATCAAATACTGTTCTTCGTTCGATACTAAAGGAAATTGAGAAGAAACATCGAAAATTCGTTAATAAAACGAATTTCTTTGTTTCTGTGAGATAATAAACTTGATATACGTATTGGTTTTTAAAATCAATATATCTAACCAATGGGCACACTTTTAACAAGGGTGATGGAACATACCAAAAATCTTTCAAGATGGTCTTGGCAACGGAAGAGTCGAAAATATGACAATTATAAATGAAAAATTCTAATATTTTACAGCTGACAACGATAAAGAACTCCAGATATTCTCCTAATTAATTTACAACAAATTCGCGTATATGATCGATAGCTGACGTCATTGTGCCCCACAGCCCTTGTAAAACGATAAGAATTTCCTGGAAAAACTTGTAGCCACGAAATGAAAAAGGTGATAAAACTTCTAACAAGAGTACTGAGACGAGCAACTTTGTACTTACCCCTTCGGAGTAGGGAACGTGATTAAACGTCCGCGAGTTCGAAACTTTTGTAAGTCACTGGCACGGCCGCTGCTTATGGTGGGAATGTAATAGATATAAGTACAGAGCGCGTGAGCGAACTAAAAACGCGATATAGGGATAAAGAGAGAGACCGTTCCGTCCTTCTCTAATGCCCGCGTACTTGTACCGGAAATGTGTAACAACGGTAAACGAGCGCCGTCAGTGTCCACTAGTGTGCATGCCTGATTAAACAAGGACAGAAAATGCTTATATACAGCCTTCTCTTTCTATTTCCATGTCGCATCCATCTTACTATACAGTAGACAGGATTCGACTATTCCATCATTATATTCGCACCCTGCTTACGTGTGAACTAACATTGCCATGACAACAAATCGTTCGTCTCCTGTTTGATGCTCAGTTTTCAACGGAGTTGAAGGGAAACTTTATAAGAGAAAGGAAGTGACGGATTGTCTCAAAGTAATAAACGAAAATTCTCGTAACTATCGAAAAACGATAGTCAATACAAGGATATCATTATCACATTTAAAACTATTACAATGAACGGTGATTTATCGCTGCAAGGTACCACAAATAAGATATCTCATAATTTGCGAAAAGAGGTAAGGAATATTCTAGATTTTAGACTTTGGAACTTCCATGACAGTCATGAGTGTGTTTTGTCATTGATTTGCCATATTGCGTTTTTCACAATTGTTGTTCATTTTTTGTGATATTTTACACTCGCACATAGTATCTATGATCTTTTCTTTCGATAATTCTTATAATTATTGTCAATAATTAATTATTTATAACCATTTACGCTGTATTATATATCATTAAGATTTATCTTTGCACGTATCAAGATGGTAGATAACAAAATTATGTGTAACAAATTGATTAAACTCGCAATGTAACAGAAAATTGCATGAAAATCTTTATATTATTAATAATTATTGTTAATAATAAAAAAAATAAATGTCGCATTAGGTGGAGAGGAGAGGAGAGTCGAACGTAATCGGAACATATTGTACCTTATATGTGATTATTTGGGACGCAATGGGTGAGTACATTGCAATTTAGATATCTTCTTAGTTGCAATTTTTTCGAATAATATCGAATAATATCGAATAATATATATGACCAATCGAAATAGAAATTAGTGCGGAAAGAGGGGAAGGAACCAAAATTTGAAAATCGACATCGGTAACTCAGTAGTTATAGAGTAACTCAATCGATAACGTAGATTAACTAGTTATAAATGAAAATATATATAAATTCAAACTTTAAAAATTAGAAATTAAAAAGCAGAAGGCAAAAAATTATCGCCGAGGATTTATATAATAATAAATAGACAGTACATTCTTTTTGTCTGTCTTACCTAGAAATAAAGCAGTTAATTGATGATTATCGTATAGTGTGTACTCATAGCATAAAATTTGTTCAATGAATTAAAAATTATATTTTTTAGATATGTAGACATTAGCGATGTATTAATCCGGGAAGCTCATCTACCTCGGAAATATCGAGTCTGCGACAACGTCGATTTGGAAATTATTCTTACAGAATATGAAAATTATTACAAGATGAAATTCCAAAAATATCCTATATTGTGCATGAAAATAACTGAAAAGGAAATAGAGACGAGGGAAATGACAAATGCGAACAAAGTGTAAGAATTTAAATTATTTAACACTATTCAACGTTCTCAACGTATTCAACGTATCGATTACAATATCATTCAATCTTCGAAGAAGTAGTAAAACGTGTCAAATCTGTTAGTAAAGAAACGAGAAGTGAGTCTGTGAAAGGGAGGAATGTACAACAGAAGATGACGGGTGACGCTACGGATGATATTAATCTCGCAATGACAGTGACACCAATTTTCGCCAATGAAAGCGATGGAGCTTCATCAGAAGAGCTATTTAACGTCTCAATGGAACAATCCACGCAATCAAAGATATCGCAACGGGCTCGGAAGCTTTATATAGACAATCCGGAATTGCGGAAGATTGCTGAAGACATTTCATGCGTAAGTTATTTTCGATTAATATACGTATTGTAAAGCTTTTTAAAAATAAAATACCTATCGATAAACAATCCACTGTATATCAATGACGCAGGGATTTCAGTAAAGCTTTAAATAACGAATTACATAACACTTACGGAAATTAATACGGAGATTATGCGCCATTTCATCTTTGTATTGTCGCAGGAAATCATACTGACAAAATTAAATGTATATTGGGACAACATTGTAGGCCTAGAGGAATGTAAATCTGCTATTAAGGAGGCCATTGTGTATCCCCTTAAGTACCCTATCTTTTTTAATGGCCCATTTTCTCCCTGGAAAGGTATTCTGCTATACGGACCACATGGTACAGGTAAGATACTCGTATTTCTTTCATTCCCGTACATGTTTACAATCAATTACGAAATAGGGAAGACGATGTTGGCGAAGGCAGTCGCAACAGAATGCCAATGCACCTTTTTTAACATAACGGCCAGCTCATTGATGAGCAAATGGAGAGGCGATTCCGAGAAGTATATCCGTGTAAGTTGATTTCCTTTGTCTATGAAGAAGAGATTCTAGGTTTAAAAAGATTTGTTTTTATTTGTCGTCATTCATATATAAATAGAATAGTTGTTTGGAAAACGAAATGATATTACGTTCGTGATGAAACAATGAATTTAAGGAATTTTGAATATAATATTTAATAAATAATAAATACATTTGTTAAACTGAACAGGTTTTATTTGAACTTGCCTATAATTATTCGCCTACAATTATTTTTATCGACGAGATTGACTGGATAGGCACAAATAAAGGAGTAAACTGTACATTGTCTGAACCTGCAAAGAGATTCAGATCAGAACTTCTTTCTAGATTGGATGGATTAGTATCTAACGAAAATTCTAATGTAGTTCTTTTGGCTGCAACTAATTGCCCTTGGTATGTATATCACGCTATTTCAATGTTTTCTAAGTAGAAAATATCTTAATATCATAATTATTCATTATCTTAATCTTAATTATTGTGTTGTTCGGAATATTCCTTCGTTATTATTAATATAACAGAACAATAATATTTATTGTAAATATATTATTAGGGACATTGATGCAGCTTTACGCAGACTTTTTCTTGAAAAGAAAATATACGTATCATTACCAAATGAAGTTACTCGACTCGATATGTTCAAATTATACCTTAGCAACCAGTTATTAGAGAATATGGATATTGTAAACCACATAATAAAATCTACTGAAAAATATTCTTGCGCGGATATAAAATTGCTTTGTAAGCAAGCATGGCTGCTAGAAATAAGTCCAATGTGGGAAAAACTTGAAAAAAAAAGAAACATCTGTTACGACTTTGAAATATGAATTAAAGAATTATGAAATAATAGCAAAATTGTTAAAAACAATGTCACCTACAGTCACGGATGTGGATAGATATAAAGCGTGGAATAAATATGTATGCCATAAGAACATATTTTAAAAAATATAAATGGTTATCATAATATATATCATTAATATAATTATCGTTCGAAAAATTGTTCGTGTGCGTGCATGTATGTGTGCGCACGCGCTATAAACAAGTTTGAAATGTTCGTTCTACATATATGTATACGTGGTATACATCTTCCCTTATAATATATAATATGTGTAATCTGAGTGGTAATATATCCACGTATTACATATGTGTTAGTGTATTTTATCGATAATCTGTCTTTTATTTCCTCTTATCTTATTAACGCATGTATGGGCGCGTATATGCGCCGGGCGAAAGCTATGGGTGTAGACTCAGAACACATATATGCATTTTTTGCAAGTATTTCGCATGGCCTAAGGACAGATATACGCGTTTGTCGATTTTTCCGATCAAGTAGAAGTAATACCATTACATTTATGTGAGATAAATATGAATGTATTCCTTAGTAACGGCAGTAAGCAAATGCCAATAATGTCTCGTTATAATTGTCTACCTGTTTCGAGGACAGTCGCATCTAATTATCGAGAAGAAAATGTGTTGTTTGTGTGAAAAATAAGAGAATGCAGAAAATGCGATGTCGGATTATGTATCGATAATTGTCTTGAAATTTTTCTCATACAACTGAATTATTAGCCAAATTCTGTTGTAAATTCTAAATGTTTATTGTAAATTTCAATGTTTAAAATAAATAATCAATACTAAAAAATAACGCTCTTGAATTATTTAATCTCGTGCAAAAGAATTACTATAACTTATTACGCTTTGCGCTTTCAATAGTCAATCAACAGAGTTCAGTCTAACGAAGAAGTTCCCTCCTACGCTAACGAACTGTCCTGTTTTTGCGTCCAGGCTTTCACGACATAAATTAAAATATCGCACATAAGCACAGCGTAACAGCGGCTTAAATTTAAGTTACAATAATAATCTTTAAAAAAAAAAAAAAAAAAAAAAAAAAAATGTAATAATGCATGGCTATGTCGTACCGTCGCGTATCGGTACTTTTGCCTGTACCACCCTACAATCAGAATTCAGCGTTTATTCTGGAAAAAAATCATGTAAAAAAAAAATATGTAAAAAACCTGGAATTAATAAACAAAGATTTAAAAAAATCAACAATTAAACAAGGGATTGAGATGACCAACCCCGCTCACGCTGCGAACTTCGAACGCGGAAGAGTCGAGCCGTGGCCATGATGGGTGATTCCAGGAATCGGTCGCGTATGGCAGGATCTGCCATGCTTTACCGATCCCAGCCGCGCCGATTTCCGTCAACAGGCACAGTAACGGAGATATTTGGAACAGAAGCAGCCGCATATTCGTCTATCTGAAATTAAAGAGATGATTTCATGTAGAAGATACAAATTCGTTCCCTGATATTGAAATGCCGAACACGAGGAAAATGAGACATGCAAATGACAAAGTCGATGATCAATAGGAAGATAACATAAACAATTGTAGATTGCAAGGAAAATTTTGAAAAATGATACGTGTTCTAATAATAGAATATAAATAATAAAAAGGAGAATGTAATTGCCATTCTTCTATGTATTTTAATTTATGAGACGTAACTTCTGAATGACTTGTAATGCCCGTTTCCGCGGCATTATGCACCGAGTTCCGGACTACGCGTAGATCCGGTAGCGCGATTGTTCACTCGACTACATTTACCATAGCGAAATCGAACCTCCCGCGAAATCGAACTAGAATTCGACTCGACACGCGTACGCGCGCAACCACTGAAAGTTCAACGCACCAGTACCGTCAGACGATTCGAAACTTGTGAATCATCTGCTAACGATACGTATCCACCGTCAAAATTTTTCATTGCAATAATTTTTCATAACGTTGCAACGACCGCTATATTTTCAATATACATGTATGATCGTAATAAAGAGTGTCTACTCTTCTTAGACTGTTATTTGTACAACATTATACGGAAATGTATGTTTTACGTGATATGGCTTCTCTCGACGCGTGGATCCATTGGGAAAACTGCTATATTTATGGTAACTTAATCGTTACAATAACATAAGAACACGTAAAACCGACTCAAAGTTGTAAAAACATGCTTGATACAACTCAAGTGTATTATATACGTTTGAAGCATCACCGCCCATTACTACACCATCAACATCAATCATGTTCTACACCACGGTCATTCTTCTGCAAAAAACGATAATTAAAAGAGAAAGAGAAAGAAGAATAACTGCACAAACTTCGACAACCATGGGACTTCCGTATACATATACAACAATGAGATCACCGTGAAATTGTCTTATCTTGTTCTTTTAATCGCGAAAAATCTGTCCGTAAGTTCGTGGACCGTGTCGAACAGAACGCTATATACGAGGTAGAACGGGTTTTTGTCCGACTGTTGCACGGTTAAGAGCACGACGAGCAACATTGTTCGTGGCGATAAAATGAAGGTAAAAAAATGCAACGAGGAAACAAAGGATAGAACGTCTAGACATAGCGGAACAAATCTTCGGCAGGAAGATCTTCTCCGTTAACATCGACTCCGCACAGTTACGCTCGCTCTTTTACAGTTAGCCTCGCGGACCTGTCTTAATTTGTAACTACGTTTCGGGACATCCTCAACACGTTCCCCAACGCGTAGGTTTCATACGACAAATTCAATGTCATAGTGGTTTAAGTCGTAATTCCGAATGTTTGAATTCATTTTTACTCTCAAACATATCTTCCCTTTGGTTTCAGAACCGATTAAGTCGTAACTTTATTCTCTACCATTTCTGTTTCCACGGTTTGAACAGATGTAATCTATTTTTACGGTAATAAACACAGAAGATTATTTGATGAAAACTGGCAATGGCCTAACTTACACCACTATGATTCTCAACCCTGTTTTCCAAATTGTGTTATATAATATTTTATGAAATGTTGGTGCCATACAGGATGAAACGATCTTAGGCGAATCAAACATCTTATTTTCCCTTACGCCATTCAAATTATAAAATATGCAAACTTTTTAACATTTAACTCCGCTGTCTCATTATGTCGATTCCGTCAACTGTACGTATGCTGATGAACAGTAGTTAATTGTCGGTTTCACGATGGGATTTCGAAGAGGAAATTGGATAACGGATAGGTGAGGGGCTCTGAAGTAGGATAAGAACGTAATTGTAACTCGACTTTTGATGATTTATTGCCTAGCTAGCGGGATCGAGAGCGTGACTGGTGATGTAAGATACTGAGGAAAGTTAATTAAACTTAGCTTCATTACGTAGAGTAAATAAGATGTTTGATTGCAGTAGAAATTGTCACATATTTGATAAATGTTAGATTTCTATATATAAGAAAAATGTATAAAAGATATGTAAGAGTATAAGACTATTTCTAAGAAAGGTAAATTATGGGTTTTTCATCAAATGTTTGAATCAACTTTGTTAAAGCATTCCCTAATTTAACCATTTAGATGTTAACTATCGAGAAACCAGTCCAGTGTGTCGTATATCTCATCATTTACATAGGAACAAAATCTCCACGTTCAGGCTGTACAGTTAATTGAAATTAAAGGCAAACACTGTAACTCTGGCACAACTGTCCTTATTTTCGCAACTAATTACCATTTGTCCCATTTCATTAAAACTTTTTAACAGCCGGTAAATAAATTGATGGAATTTCCTCGGTTCAATTTATGAGTGATGAAAATCAAAATTACTTAAAAGTACCATTCCTCGATATCTCCAAAAATATGTCATTTCTAACCGTATAATAATCTATAAGCAGAGAAATGTCAATGAAAATTTAAGACGAAAAAGAGGTAAATTTACCTGAATTCCAAAGCGCGGCCGGCTTTCAAATGTTGTTGACTGTTCAGAGTTACCACGCTTACTACGGTCCGTGAACTACGGCTTCCCGGTTTACCCCGGCTTCGTATCTGCATACCGTGTGCTGTTGTCGCCGCTAAAACACGCTCACCCCTCTACTCGCGGACTTAACTACTGTTCTCAATTGGTCGCTGTTTTTAACTGTAGTTCTTGTTCCGAAAGATAGGTAAATGGCTTCCTCTATGATCTACGAGCCAACACAATCAAAGATGATCGTTTAAAGTAGCTTATAGGAACAGGCAGACTACGGGCACATTTACGCTCCGATCGTGTGTAGAACGCTAAAAGGTAGAATTCTGAAAACTGTAGAACAAACGAGCGATAGTATTGCTAAAAAGACAAGTTAAGAGTACATAAATATGTAGTAAGGGGAAAGAAAAGATCTTCAACTGACAAACAAGTAATTGTGTCTATCATCATTTCGTCAATGCGGTTAAGGATAGTTATATACATTTATACATTACATTCTAAGAGTTACAGTTGCATGAAACAAAGGAGAAAGTGATGGGAGCAACTTACCTGCTCATTTATCCTCAGCACGTTCGGAGATGCGCATTAACATTATCATAATCGCTCAATTGAATTATGCTTGTATTAGTATGTTTTATCTTCTTCGTTAATACATAAGAAGTACTTCAATATCGAAATAATCTGTGAAATCTAAGTTATATATAAATATATATACTTTCAATGTGATTATCAATAGTTTAGTTTATTTAATTCAACATATGTATATTTTCATGAAAACAAAAGTACGTCAAATTTTAACGAGCAATAGCTTTCGTTTTACATCTCTATACGGTAATTTGCAGGATGCAAAAAGAAAAATAGAGAGTCTGATCTGAAAATAGAATGATCTTGAATAAATTGTAAAGGACGTAATAGCGCTGTCATGCGCTATGGTGCATAAACTAGGGTAGAATTAAAAGCGTAGTAGAATGTAGATCGTTAACAAATAAAAATTAATCTAGGTGATATTAAAGAAATTTGTTTCACCTTTTAAACTTTTTGATGATTGGTTTACTTTGAATATTTTGCATATTTTTGCATATCATGAGCATTTTGTACATTTCCATACATTCAAATTTTCTATGAATATAAAATGATCCGCACTCTACTTCATAGTATACTCTATACGTTTAAAATGCTCCATTAGAAGCTTAAATCTATCAAAATACAGCTCCTAAGGAAATGTGAACTTTCACATGAACACATAATATCGATTTTCTGATTGAAACGTATAGACAGGTATATACTAGCATAAGCCACCTTCGGCATTTGACTGCATGGTGCAGCACTACTCTCTCTGGGATATCCTAGCCACTTTCGGCATTTGGCCGTATGGTGCAGCACTAGCTCTGTAACATAGAAAACCATAGGCGTCAGTTCTTCTTATTTCCTCTCTCATATATGTTTACTTTAATGTCACTTATTCAGGCGCTTGATATATTGTCGGAATGAAATTTTAGTAATGTGCAAGTAATTGTGAGTAGATTAATAAAGTATAATAAGATATTAGATTCATGTACATAGTTTCAAGTGACATCAATCTTTATGTCTAGTATATACATGTGTATTGATCTGTAAGTCAGTGTTAAAATAACAAATAAATGGCAGAAGAAGGAAAGAAGATTTCCTTCGGTTTTGCGAAATCTATTAAGAAACCTGTGTTAAAAAATGCTATTCCACAAGAGAAAAAGAAAGTTGATTACATTGAATGCCTTGATGAGAAAGGTATTAAAGTAATAGGGTGAGTTCAAAAAGTAAAATTTATAATCAAGAAACATATAACCTCAACCTAACCTATAAAAATCACCAATAGCGGAATATATATATTTGAAAACAATTTTTTTATTTCAGTGAGGAAGAAAAAAAAGATGAACCTCTAATTATTCCATCACTAGGTTCAAAAACCTGGCATGATAGAATTCTTAATAAAATAGATGCAGACATTTTCCTTCCGAAGGCAGATAAGGAAAAGGTAGGAGACGCTAGTGTTAACGAGGCAAAATCAAAGCTATCTAATGGAAAAACATCGCCAATAATATCAATAAAGAAAGAGCCAGTTGAAGATAGTGAAAATAAAGTTGTTACTTTAGAAGAGCAAGCGACGAAAGAAATCGTTGAGGAACTTAAGTCAAAGAATAAATATGAAACTAAAACAAATGATTTAACTTTACCTTTAGTAGAAGATGAATCATTAAGAGGCAAAGAACAGGTACGTTATCAACATATTGATGTGCAATGCACAGATGTATTACATTTGCATATTATAAATATCATTTTGTATTTATTTTTCAGTCTACGTTAGAAGATTATGAAAAAATTCCTATTGATGCTTTTGGTGTAGCAATGTTAAGGGGAATGGGATGGCAACCAGGAAAGGGAATTGGTTGAAATGAAAAGTATGAATTTTACTCTGGATTAAATTAATTATATGTATTTAATACATCACTTATTGGAAAGTAAACAGAGAACATCATTTTTTATTTCACAATCGTTTATTCTAACTATTACAGATTAGTAGCAGCTGTCATACCAGAATTACGACCAAAAGGTATGGGTCTTGGAGCAGACAAAGTAGCATTGCAGAAGAAAAATACAGATTCCAAAAAAGAAGAGGAAGAAGTTAAAATCGAGAAAGGAATATTTGTGAAAATTATAGCTGGAAAACAAAGTAATAATTATGGTCAAGTAGAAGGATTCGATGATGATGCAGGAAGGCTCATAATAAAACTAGCTCTTGGTGGAAATATAATATCTGTAAATGAATTTATTGTACAGCCAGTGACTAAATCAGAATATTCTAAGAACTCAAAAGTTCTAAGTTAGTATGAAGTGTTAGTTTTTCATTAAGGGACTTTTAAGAAAATAAATTTGAATTGACATATACATATAAAGATATAATCAGACATGTAGAAAAACTAATTCAAGAGTACCTGTAAGTGTGTTGTTGCATACAATTTTTTAAAGATCCCTTCTAATTTTATATGAAATATGATAAATGTAGATCGGTCCGTCGTGTCCAGTAGTTGGGTGACTAGTGGGTTGTGGTGGTTGTTGACTCTTGTGTTATATCTGCTTCTGGACTTGTGTATTTCATCTTTGACTGTAGGTATCTTGAGGTCACGGTGGATTGTTTCGTTGGTAACATACCAGGGTGCATTTAATAGGGATCTTAGCGTTTTCGATTGGAAGCGTTGGAGTATTTCAATGTTGGAGTTACTTGCTGTTCCCCATAGTTGGATTCCGTAGGTCCAGACAGGTTTTATTACGGTCTTGTAGAGGGTTATTTTGTTCTGTATGTTTAGTTTGGAGCGTCGGCCCGTGAGCCAATAGAATTTTCTTAGTTTTTCCTTTAGTTGCTTTGTTTTTTCTGAGATATGTTTTTTCCAAGTTAGCCTCCTGTCCAGGGTCATGCCCAGGTATCTTACGGAGTCCTTGCTTGAGATTATTGTGTTGTTAATGGTGACCTGGGGGCAGGTTTGTTTTCGGAGCGTGAAGGTTACATGGGAGGATTTTTTTTCGTTTATTTTAAAACCCCATTTTTGGAACCACATTTCCATGGAGTCGAGACTTCGCTGGAGAGTGGATGAGGCAATTGCCGGGTCTGCGTGGGTAGCTAATAGTGCTGTGTCGTCGGCAAATGTTGCTATTGTTACCTCGTTTGATATAAGTAAGTCGGCAGTGTAGATGGAGAACAGTAGGGGTCCGAGGACACTAGCTTGGGGTATGCGGGATTCTATTGGGAATGTTGCGGAAGAGGCGCCTAGGCATTTAACTATGAATTGTCTGTTGGTTAGGTAGGATTTTAAGATGGAGTAGTATGGATGGGGTAGGATCTTTTTGAGCTTGTAGAGTAGCCCTTCATGCCATACTTTGTCGAATGCCTGTTGGATGTCTAGGAATACCGTTGAACAGTATTTTTTCTTTTCAAGGGTTTGGCCGATCATGTGGGTTATGCGGTGGATTTGCTCTACTGTTGAGTGTTGTTTTCGGAAGCCGAATTGGTGGTCTGGGAGTGTTTTCAATTCTTCTAGGACTCGAAGGAGACGATTCGTGAGCATCGTCTCGAATAGTTTAGACAGGGTAGGTAAAAGACTGATTGGGCGATAGGAGCTGGTTTCATATATTGGTTTACCGGGTTTAGGGATGAGGGTGATCAGTGAGATTTTCCAAGCCTTGGGAAAGTGTTGAAGGCGGAGGATAGCGTTAAAGATTGATGCGATGAGTGCAATCCCTTTTATGGGAAGTTCCTAGATTGCTTTATTTCCTATTAGGTCGTGACCTGCTGCTTTCTTGGGGTTTAGGCGACTGATTGCTTCTATGATCTCTGCAGAAGTGAAGGGTTCAATAGGAGGGGACATTTGGAAGAGAGTGTGCAGGTATTCGGTAACGACCCCAGCAGCTATGGAGGAATGGGGTTTGAATACTTCAGACAAGTGTTTGGCAAATAGGTTGGCTTTTTCTATAAAGCTACGCGCCCATCCACCTTGCGGGCGGCGGATTGGAGGTATTATTTGTGGGGGGCGCGTGAGTTTCCTGAAAGCCTTCCATAGTGAGTAGTTGGAATCGGCTGTGGGGGACAAGCTGGCGAGATATTTGTGAAAACGGTCATTATTGTAGTTTTTTATGGTTTTGGATAGTTTTCTAGTTGCGTTGTTTAGTTTGCGTTTGTCCTCCGGTGTTCTATGGGTCTGCCATATCCTTCTTAGTCTACGTTTTTCTGCTATTTTTTTTAACATGTACTGGGGGTATTCGTGTTTGCTGATGGACGTTTTTGCCGGTGTGGAGAAGCGGATAGCGTTTATTATGCTCGTGTTTAGGTATTCCGTGGCTGCTTCGATTTCTTCATTGGTTTTTATTGAAGTTGAGGCTGAAGTTGTGTGGGTAAAGACTTCTCTAAAGAGCTGCCAGTTGGTGTGTTGGTTATGTATAGAACCATTACGTGTATTCTCGATGATAGTTGAACTGACTGTTACTATCACGGGGGAATGATCAGAGGAGAGATCAGCCGAGGAATTGATTTGGACGTGTCTTGACGAGATATTTTTAGTTATGAGGAAATCAAGGAGATCGGGTATTTTGTTTGGTCGGTGGGCCAGTGTGTGGGTTCGTATATGGTAAGGTAGTTGAGGTTGTTGGTTATTATGCTGTTGAGGAGGTTTTTGCCTCTTACTGTAACCAGTCTGCTGCCCCATTGGGTGTGTTCGGCGTTGTAGTCTCCTCCAGCTCCTATGAATCTATTGACCAGGGTGTCCAGGAAGCTGTCAAAGTCTTCTTTGGCGATGGAGTGTCTGGGAGGGCAGTATACAGCTGAAGTGGTGATTGTACCATGACAGTCTTCTATTGCTACGTTTGCTGCTTGGAGGTAGTCTTTCTGGAATGGTGGAAGTTCGTAGTGCTTAATGTTTGATTTGATTATGATTTCGGTGCCGCCGTGGGCCTTTCCGCTGGGGTGTTGGGTGTGGTAGAAGTCGTAGCCGTGTATTTTGAGGTAGTTTTTGTCGGTGAGGTGGGTTTCGGATATGAGCATCACGTCTATTTGCTGTTGTTTTAAGAATAGTTCTAGTTCAAATTTGTGCTGAGCTAGACCGTTGGCGTTCCACAGAGCTATTCGCATTGGTTTTGTTTTGTTTCTGTGCGTATGAATTTGTCCATGAAGAGTGTGAGAAGTGACAGCAAATTGTTAATTTGCTCAGATTGCTTCTCGATAAGTTTTTCGAGTCTGGTGAAGTTGTCTGTGCTTTTTGGGGTGGGAGCACTATTTTCTGTGTGTTCTCTGTGGGTTTTCGAGTTGTTTACGTTTCCTTGTGTTGCCTGCGCATAGAATACTGATGGTGAGGTGAGTTTTTGGGGTCTAGGTTCTTGTATGGTTATCTCCTTGGGTCTCAGTTATGGATACTTAATATTATGTAGTGTTTTATAGGCTGAGCATCCTTTGTATTTCCCAGGATGCTCTCCTTGACAGTGGATGCACTTAGCGGGGGTTTCGGGGAATTTAGTGCATTGGTCAGTGGGGTGATTACCTGCACATTTTACGCACCGGAAGTTATGATTGCAGTATTTCTGCGTGTGGCCGTACCTTTGGCACCTTTTGCATTGTACTATTTCTTTCTTTACAAGAGGTGGCTCGAACTTAACTATGGAGTTCATCAGCCGGTTGACGTTGTAGATTTCTTTGTTATTTGCTTTTTGTTTTAGATCTATGAAAAATAGTGATAGTGGATTTTTGGAGATTCTATGTTTAATGTTGCTTATGTTTGTTACCTCATGGCCAAGATTTTGAAGTTCGAACTTTAGTTCATCTAGGTCGACTGAGTGGTGGATGTTGCGTAGCACCACTCGAAATGGTCTTTCTTGCTTGAGTTGGTAAGTGTGGAAGTTGGCATTCAGGTTTTTTAGCAACTTCGTTAATTTCCTGTATGCGTCAGGGTTGTCCGGCAGGACTTTTACGCTGTTGTTGCTGATTTTCAGTTTATATTCATCCTTGCCGACTTCTTTTTGGATTGTCTTTGTCATTGATTGGATGTCAATGACATCACCGATGAATATTGGTGGGGGAGGGGGGGGTTTGTGTATGTTGTTTATTTACCTCTGTGGTTGTGTCCATAGCAACCTCAGCCTCCAGTATCGCGAACCTGTTGTGGGTGGTCACTTGGCTGGCTGGCGGGTTGGCTTGCCTTTTGCTCATATTGCCCCTACTGGCTTCGAGTTTGCGTTTTTTCGTTTGAGGGTCGTTTGCCACGGGGGAGGAAGAAGCAGTGTTGTTGTAACTACGCTCCGTAGCTCTCGTTAGAGATGATTGGACCATCGTCGATCTAGTTAATTCAATGTGAAATAACTAGTCGAGAGGCTGTGATTCCGATCAGAGCTTAGTGGCGTTGGATTTTTCACTTTTTCACTAGCACGTTTGCGAACACTTGGCTTGGTTTGTTGGACTCGCTTTCGACAGATGAGCGTCACGTGTTGTTTTGTGAACTTCGCAGAGCACTGGACACACGTCTGCACGCTTCGGCACTCACCAGCAAACTGATGATATATATCTGAAAGAATAGAAATTTCATTTAATCGACTATATGACCATACTCGGTTAAGTACCAACAACGACTATCTATTAACCTTATCTTACTTCCTCAAAGATATAGAAAGACTTTAAAAATTTCAGCCATGTCATTTGGTCCTTTAAAATTTAGAAGTAATATAACGATAAAATACCATCAAAACCTTTAAATTTCCAATATTCAAGAGAAACTTGAAATCTCGATTATTTATTCAGCAACAAAATCTTATTTACCTTCAGAGAACCTATACAATTTTTGCACAGCTCAATATCTCTCCTTTAAACAAAACATCAAAGTATGTTGTTCCTAACTTCAAAGGGCTCAACTCAATTTTTTGATCAATTTCTCTCGTCCTATACGCTCGTTTCAAAGCTTATAATACCATCTATACTTTTGCCTTGTCAGTTCGCTGTTGAGTGCCGAAGCGTGCAGACGTGTCTCTAGTGCCCAGTGAAGTTCGAAAGCAACACGTGTCACCCAACCGTCGAAAGTGAACACAGCGTGCTCTTATCCTCCCAAGTGTTTCCTATCCGTCAGGGAGAAGAAAATCCTACGCACCTAACCCCAACCCGAACCTTGCCTCATAGCCCCACGACTAGTTATTCATATTGAGATAGCTAGCTCGATGCTGGCCCAGCAATCACGACCAGGCTCGCCTGTGCAAACACACAACTACCCCGCGCTACCCCCTCCGTGGCAGAAGTGCAGCAGATCCCCCCGTGCCAACGACGCCAATAAGGCGAAAAAACGCAAAATTGAACCATCAAACACAAACTCGAACGAACAGCCACCAACACAAATTAACACTCACAACAGGTTCGCAGTATTGGAATCCTTAAACGACGCCATGGAAATTGCAGACCCGCCGTCAAACCATCACGCACAGAGAAGCCCCCCTCCCCCACCAATATTTGTTAATGATGTCATCGACATCCAGACAATGATCAAGTCCTTAGAGAGAGATATCTCCAAGGAGGACTACAACCTGAAGATAACCAACAACCAAGTCAAAATCCTGCCGACGAACCCAGAAGCCTACAGGAAGCTTACCAAGATACTTAGGGCCCTGAACGCCAATTTCCACACCTATCAACTCAAAGAAGAAAGGCCTTTCCGGGTGGTGCTACGAAACATCCACCACTCCGCAGACATCGACAAGCTAAAAATCGAACTATCGAAACTCGGCCACGAAGTCATCAACGTCAGCAACATAAGGCATAGAGTCTCGAAAGACCCGTTATCCCTATTTTTTATCGATTTAAAACAGAAACCCAACAATAAGGAAATCTACAACATCAGTCGCCCAATGAACGCTATCATAAAATTCGAACCACCGCAAATCAAAAAGGAGATAGTGCAATGCAAAAGGTGCCAAAGATACGGGCACACGCAGAAATACTGCAACCATACCTTCCGCTGCATCAAATGTGCAGGTACACACCCCACCGACCAGTGCAGTAAATCACCGGAAACCCCAGCGAAGTGCATCCACTGTCAAGGTGACCATCCTGACAACTACAAAGGCTGCTCAGCCTACAAAACACTGTACTCAAACAAGTATCCCAAACTTAGAGCAAAAGAGGTAACCTACCAAACACCCAGCCCGCCAAAATTCACCATTATCCCAATCCCCTCTACCAATCAAACACCCAGCCCTACCAAATTCACCACTCCCTCAACCTCCTATGCCCAAGCGGCACAAGGCACTCATAATATACCAAATAGCCACAAGGATCCTCCTCCAAATAGTGCCCCCAACTCACCTAACACAGACAACGTCTCTAGGCTTGAAAAGCTAATAGAGAAACAATCAGAGCAAATAAACAATTTGCTATCGCTACTAACACTCATCATGGATAAATTAATACGCCCCGACGCAAAATAAAACCAAGACGCATAGCTCTGTGGAACGCCAACGAGACCGTTGAGCTAGACAGCTCAGCACAAATTTGAACTAGAACTCTTCCTAAAACACCAGCAAATCGACATAATGCTCATAACTGAAACCCACTTCACCGACAAAAACTACCTGAACATAAACGGATACAAGTTCTACCATACCCAACACCCCAGCGGAACGGCACACGGCGGCACCGGAATCATAATCAAATCAAACATTAAGCACTACGAACTTCCACCATTCCAGAAAGACTACCTCCAAACAACAAACGTAGCAATAGAAGACTGTCATGGTACAATCACCACTTCAGTTGTATACTGCCCTCCCAGACACTCCATCGCCAAAGAAGACTTTGATAACTTCCTGGACACCCTGGGCAATAGATTCATAGCTGGAGGAAACTACAACGCCAAACACACCCAATGGGGCAGCAGACTAGTTACAGTAAGAGGCAAAAACCTCTTCAACAGCATAACAACCAACAACCTCAACTACCTTACCACATACGAACCCACACACTGGCCCACCGACACAAACAAAATACCCGATCTCCTTGATTTCCTCATAACTAAAAATATCTCGTCAAGACACGTCCAAATCAATTCCTCGGCTGATCTCTCCTCTGATCATTCCCCCGTGATAGTAACAGTCAGTTCAACTATCATCGAGAATACACTTAATGGCTCCATGCATAACCAACACACCAACTGGCAGCTCTTTAGAGAAGTCTTTACCCACACAACTTCAGCCTCAACTTCACTAAAAACCAATGAAGAAATCGAAGCAGCCACGGAATACCTAAACACGAGCATAACAAACGCTATCCGCTTCTCCACACCGGCAAAAACGTCCATCAGCAAACACGAATACCCCCAGTACATATTAAAAAAAATAGCAGAAAAACGTAGACTAAGAAGGATATGGCAGACCCATAGAACACCGGAGGACAAACGCAAACTAAACAACGCAACTGGAAAACTATCCAAAACCATAAAAAACTACAATAATGACCGTTTTCACAAATATCTCGCCAGCTTGTCCCCCACAGCCGACTCCAACTACTCACTATGGAAGGCTTCCAGGAAACTCACGCGCCCCCCACAAATAATACCTCCAATCCGCCGCCCGCAAGATGGATGGGCGCGTAGCTTTATAGAAAAAGCCAACCTATTTGCCAAACACTTGACTGAAGTATTCCAACCCCATTCCTCCATAGCTGCAGCGGACGTCACCGAATACCTGCACACTCCCTTCCAAATGTCCCCTCCTATTGAACCCTTCACTTCTGCAGAGATCATAGAAGCAATCAGTCGCCTAAACCCCAAGAAAGCAGCAGGTCACGACCTAATAGGAAATAAAGCAATCAAGGAACTTCCCATAAAAGGGATTGCACTCATCGCATCAATCTTTAACGCTATCCTCCGCCTTCAACACTTTCCCAAGGCTTGGAAAATCTCACTGATCACCCTCATCCCTAAACCCGGTAAACCAATATATATGAAACCAGCTCCTATCGCCCAATCAGTCTTTTACCTACCCTGTCTAAACTATTCGAGACGATGCTCACGAATCGTCTCCTTCGAGTCCTAGAAGAATTGAAAACACTCCCAGACCACCAATTCGGCTTCCGAAAACAACACTCAACAGTAGAGCAAATCCACCGCATAACCCACATGATCAGCCAAACCCTTGAAAATAAAAAATACTGCTCAGCCGTATTCCTAGACATCCAACAGGCATTCGATAAAGTATGGCATGAAGGGCTACTCTACAAGCTTAAAAAAATCCTACCCCACCCATACTACTCCATCTTAAAATCCTACCTAACCAACAGACAATTCATAGTTAAATGTCTAGGCGCCACTTCCGCAACATTCCCAATAGAATCCGGCATACCGCAAGGTAGTGTCCTCGGACCCCTACTATTCTCCATCTACACTGCCGACTTACCCGTACCAAACGAGGTAACAATAGCAACATTTGCCGACGACACAGCACTATTAGCTACCCACGCAGACCCGGCAATTGCCTCATCCACTCTCCAGCGAAGTCTCGACTCCATGGAAATGTGGTTCCAAAAATGGGGTTTTAAAATAAACGAAAAAAAATCCTCCCATGTAACCTTCACGCTCCGAAAACAAACCTGCCCCCAGGTCACCATTAACAACACAATAATCCCAAGCAAGGACTCCGTAAGATACCTGGGCATGACCCTGGACAGGAGGCTAACTTGGAAAAAACATATCTCAGAAAAAACAAAGCAACTAAAGGAAAAACTAAGAAAATTCTATTGGCTCACGGGCCGACGCTCCAAACTAAACATACAGAACAAAATAACCCTCTACAAGGCCGTAATAAAACCTGTCTGGACCTACGGAATCCAACTATGGGGAACAGCAAGTAACTCCAACATTGAAATACTCCAACGCTTCCAATCGAAAACGCTAAGATCCCTATTAAATGCACCCTGGTATGTTACCAACGAAACAATCCACCGAGACCTCAAGATACCTACAGTCAAAGATGAAATACACAAGTCCAGAAGCAGATATAACACAAGAGTCAACAACCACCACAACCCACTAGTCACCCAACTACTGGACACGACGGACCAGATCCGCAGACTAAAAAGAAAATACCCACTAGATTAAATCCTTAGTCCTACTAGAATCAACAATATAAAGCTATTATAATCCATGTCATTGTATCACGCCAAATTAAGTTACTGAAAATTCTCAACGAGAATTGATTGTAAATATTCTAAAAAAAAAAAAAAAAAAGAAAAAAAAAAAAAAAAAAAAAAAAAAGGCCCTAGGCGACCTCGCTCATTCGTACGTTGTTATTTATTTCGATAACGTTCTAGTTATTGCCGACTCGATAGATCAAGCGTTAGGAAGATTGAACACCGTATTAGATACCCTCGTAAAAGCAGGATTCTCTGTTAACTTTGCGAAATGTTCTTTTCTAAAAACATCGGTGCTCTATTTGAGATATGTAATTCATAACGAAGAAGTCCGTCCCAACCCGGGTAAAATACACACCTTAAGTTCTTTACCTGTGCCAACGGCCGCCACACAGTTCAGGCAGTTCATAGGGTTAACTTCGTACTTCCGAAAGTTCATCCCTAAATTCTCACAGGTGATGAAACCCCTGTATGCGCTCATCTCAGATAAGAGAAATATAACTTGGACAGATAGGCACGAGAAAATAAAACAGGGAGTTTCCGCCCTGATCGACGCGCCGGTGTTAATGATATTCGACCCCAAATTATCCGATAGAACTATATACTGACGCTAGCTCGGAGAGTTATGGGGCGATTTCGACGCATCAAGTCGAAGGTAAAGGCAAAATAATAGAGTATTACAGCAAAAGAACTACCCTCGCGGAATCTAGGTATAATTCCTACGAACTAGAGACGTTAGCAGTCGTAAACGCAGTCGAGCATTTCCGTCACTATCTACATGGACGGGAATTTCTTGTCGTCACGGATTGCAACTCGTCGAAAGCGTCGAGTAATAGAGTACATTTAAATGACAGGGACCATAGGTGAGGGGCCTACTTGCAGACTTTTGTTTTTATGACATTATGTATCTGGAAAGTAAACGGACGGCTCACGTAGATTTCTTCTCGCAAAACCCCGTAGACTTAGACCACCGTAAAATTGATAAAATTGGGGAGAAAGAAATCAATCTGGCCGAAATATCGGAAGACTGGCTACTAGCCGAACAACGTCGTGATTCTCAAACCTTGGAAATCGTCAAGGAATTGCAAAACGATGAGCTTGCGGAAGACACCGCGAATACATACGGATTACAGTCCGGTACTCTTTACCGTAGGATACAAAGAAAAGGCAGGACTCTCTGTTTACCTATACTCCTAAGAGGTTTTAGATAGTCTGTTATTAACCATGTGCACCAGTCAATTATGCACTTAGGTTGGGAGAAAACGCTCGAGAAACTATACGAGTATTACTGGTTCGAAGGAATGGCGAAGTACGTTCGCAAATTCGTAGAGAACTGTCATGCCTGTAGAGTTTCGAAGGCAAGCTCAGGTAAGATCCAGACCGAGCTATATCCTATACCTAAGACCAGCATACCTTGGCAAACGGTCCACATGGACATAACGGGCAAGCTAAGCGGTAAAAAAAGATTCCAAGGAATATGTCATTGTTTTAGTCGATGCTTTCACGAAGTTTGTACACTTGCATCATACCCGTAAGATAGACTCCTTTAACACCATCGAAGCTCTCAAGTCCGCTATATTTTTATTCGGCAGTCCCTGCCGGATAATAGCAGATCAGGGAAGATGTTTTACGGGCAAGGAATTTCAGGAGTTCTGTGAAAGCAAACAAATTAAAGTCCACCTGATAGCGACCGGTGCTAGTAGAGCCAATAGACAGGTAGAGCGTGTTATGCGTACATTGAAAATATGTTCACGGTAGTAGAGACGACCGGGCGGTCATGGCAAGACGCGATTGGGTAGATACAATTGGCCCTGAACTGCACCACCAACCGCGTGACTAAGGCGAGCCCACTGGAACTACTAATCGGTAGGACAGCAAGACCGTACGACTTGTTGCTACCTGACAGCGTTGAAGAAAGAGAAATAGACATCTCCGATGTAAGACAACAGGCAAAAAAAAATATAGCAAGTAGCGCCAAACACGACAAAGAAAGATTCGATAACACCAAAGCTAAAGTGGTTAGGTTTAATGTCGGTGATTTCGTATTGCGCAAAATTGAGGAAAGAAACCAAACCAAGTTAGATCCAAAGTTTAGGGGCCCATTCGTAATAGCAGAGATTTTGGAAGGGGATAGATATACTTTAAAGACATTAGACGGCAAACGATCGTATAAATACAGTCATGACAGATTAAGAAAAATGCCGAATAGTTGCGTTCCTGCTGAGTTGGATGTCTGTAGTGATGACAATGGCAGTGACAATGACGATATGACTACACCGATCTCAGAGGATCATTAACACTATGACTATGACATGTAACACAGTGTTTCCACACACAAGCCTAGTGTTACCATACACTACCACACAAGCCTAGTGCGACCACACACTAGCATTCGATATTTCCACACAAGCCTAGTGCGACCACACACTAGCATTCGATATTCCCACATAAGCCTAGTGTGACCACACACTAGCATTCAGTGTCTCCATACACGCCTATTACATCAATGCACTCGTGTTCAGTGTCTCCATACACTGCACTCGCATTCAGTGTCTCCATACACGCCTATTACATCAATGCACCCGTGTTCAGTGTCCCCATACACTGCACTCGCATTCAGTGTCTCCATACGCACCTATTACGTCAATGCACCCGCACTCAGTGTCTCCACACACGCCCAGTGCGGTAATATGATCCAACAAACTAAGACTCGTCCGTGTACGAAATCGAAAATGATCTGTCATGTCATTACGGTCTGACTGGTAACTCACAAAATGCAACTGGCGCTTTGAATACCAATCATAATGCTACTGACTTTTGTGTTTTTTTTCTTCCCTACTTTATCATTGAACGTCCGATCGAAATTTTTGTTGTTAACCTGGGCCCTTGACCTATTTGGACAGTTAGTTAAACCATAAATAAATTAGTGTAATATAATTTAGCTAAACTATAAAGGAGTAAAATATTAGTCATATCAAGTCTAATGTTGGGAGAACCCAATATTTTAGATCCACCCGAGGACGTGTGATAGTCAGAATGGCCGTGTCGGAGATGAAAGAACACCGGAACCTTCCCTTTGGAACTTTGGGAAGACCCCTAGTATTGTAATTTAGATTTCACCATAGCCGTATTAAGAAACTGTTGTCATTCGATCCGACTGTATTTATTTGAGATTTATGATAGTGAACTCGGGCTCGAGGCGACAATCAGTCGCCGAACGTAGCCGCGGTCAAAGGGATGAACGTTTTGTCTAACAAAGGCATGAAGTAATTCTATAACTCTCCTTAAAAGAAATACTTGGGACAGGGCACGACGGTAAGCGCTTCAACGATTTCCGCCCCGTGACCCGCCACACGCAGACTCTATTCTTCGAGTAAGACGATTGCCAGATGCCAACGCATCTTCACAGTATATGTTTAGCTGGGCGAGGACCCGCTACGAATATTAAATTTCAATTACACAAAGTCTCTCAAATAGACAAATGGCCTGTGCCCCAACTACGGGAAGATAAGAGAAATCTATCCTTCCACGAACGACGCTTCTCGCTAGCAACTTTCCCCAAGGACAGCTAATATCTTTCTCTAACCACCAACATGGAAATTGACCAATTAACAGCAACGTCAATTTCCCTCACCCTTCGAGCGAAGACTTTTCTCCGCGAATCCGATGATCTCGTGCCCTTAGGCACACCCATCATAGTTTTCTTCGACAGCGTCACCGCGACGGAGAGTCACTCTCTAGTGCGATCTCATCAGTAATCGACCTGTCTTTCGTATACGAAATAATTGCCCCCGTGCTCTAACATATAGTGTAACTTAGACGCAAACGAAGGGTAAAATCCAGTATCCGTTGACCGCGGAAACGTTGCCGGAGCCGAGACCATTGTCATAGTGCCGCGAATATCGAAACCTTGCGATTATCTATCGACGCTGTAAATCTCCCTAATTTGTGTCAATAAACTCAACCATTGTTACACCGCACCTATGGCTAATTCCAACGAAGATTCACCGAACACCCCCCACCCCCAATCCTGACGTGCATCCGACATATATATATATATATTGAAGTCAGGATTAAGGAGACAATATATATGACAATATATATGTCGGAGATGGAAAAACACCGGAACCTCTCCTTGGATTCTCGGGAATACCGTAATGTCGTAATTTAGATTAAACAAATGTCGCTCCGATTGTTCGAGGTTTATGATAGTGAGCTTGGGCTCGAGGCGACAACCAGTCGCCGAACGTAGCCGCGGTCAAGGGATGAACGTTTTATCTAACAAAGGCACAGAGTAACTCTATACCTCTCCTTTAAAGAAATAGCCGTAGCGACACGTGGCAGTAAATATTTCAAAGGTTTCTGTTCCGTGGCTCGCCACACGCAGATCCTATCCTTCGGGTAAGATGATCTCCAGATGTCAATATACCTCCGCAGTATGTTTAGCTAACTTAAGGACCCGCAATTAATCTTAATATTTAGTCAAGCAAAGTTCTTCATTTAGACAAACAGTCCTTGTTGCAACTACGGGACGATAGGAGAAGCCTATCTTCCACGAACGATGCCCCCGTCAACAAACTCCCCTCAAGGGCGGCCAGCATCTCTTTCAAAACGCCGATATGGAGATCGACCAATTAGCAACAGCGCTAATTTCCCTCACCTTTGGAACGAAAGCTTTCTTTGACGAATCCGAGGATCTCATGTCCTTAGACCCACCCATTATAGTTTTCCTCGACGGCATCGTCGAGACGGAGAGTTACTCTCCGGTACGATCTTGACGACGATTCAAGTAACTCTCGGATACGTAGTGATTGCCCCATGCATTAACATTGAGTACAACTTAGACGCTAAAGAAGAGTAGAGTTCGTCATCCCGTTAACCGTGGATTCGTTATTGAGCCTAGGATCATTCTCATTAGCTTCTCGAGTATCAATTTATCGCGATTACTTGTCCAATTCCAACATGGTCATGTTTGCACTAGTAAATATCTCCTCTATTGCATAGTGATCACGTCTAGTGTCAATAGGGATTCGTTTACGCCCTTAACCCTAACTCTAATCGTAATGCCAACCCGACATATATATATATATATGTCGGGTTGGCGATAGGATTCTGGGTGGAGGTGTTCGATGAATCTTCGTTGATATTGGCCATCGATGCGGTGTAACAATGGTAGAGTTTATTGGCACAAGTGAGTGGTATTACAGCGTTGGTAATTAATCACAATGTTAGATGCTCGCGGCGCTATGACAATGGCCTCGGGTCCGGTAACGAATCCGCGGTCAACGGGATGTCGAACGTGTATACTTCGTGGAAGTCTAAGTTATATTCCGGTCGCCACAGAACAAGCACTACGTACCGGAGAATTACTTGTATCATCGTTAAAATCGCACGAAAGAGTGTCTCTCCATCACGGTGACGCTGTCGAGGAAAACTATGATGGGTGTGTCTAAGGGCACGAGATCATCGGATTCGTGGAGAAAAGTCTTCATTCGGAAAGTGAGGGAAATTGGAGTTACTGTTAATTGGTCAATTTCCATGTTGATGGTTGGGGAAGGGTGCTAGCCGCCCTTAAGAGAAAGTCGCCATCGGGTCGCGTCGTTCGTGAGAAAAATATACTTCTCCAATTTTCCCGTAGTTGGAACAAAGGCTGTTTGTCGGTTTGAAGGACTTTCGTTAAATAGATCTTAAGATTTATAGCGGGTCCTCGGGCTAGCCGAACATGTACCGTGGAGACGCATCAACATCTGGTAATCGTCTTACTCGAAGCATAGTCTGCGTGTGGCGAGCCACGGGACAGAAACCATTGAGACATTTACCATCGCACCCTGTCCCAAGCATTTCTTTTAAGGAGAGTTATAGAGTTACTTCCTGCCTTGGTTAAACAAAACGTTCATCCCCTTGACCGCGACTACGTTCGGCGACTGGTTGTCGCCTCGAGCCCGAGCTCACTATCATAAATCTCGAATAAGTACAGTCGGATCGAATGACAACGGTTTTCTTAATACGGCTATGGTGAAATCTAAATTACAGTACTAGGTGTCTTCCCAAAGTTCCGAGGAGAAGGCTCCGGTGCTCTTTCATCTCCGACATATATATATATATATATATTGAAGTCAGGATTAAGGAGATGGGCGTTTAATGAATTTTCATTAGAATTAGCCATTGTCGTGATACAACGAAGAGTTTATTAGCACAGGCTTATTAACAAGATTAAGCACTCGTAGCACTAGTGATAATGACCTTAGGTTCGAAACGAATCCGCGGTCACGGGATGATAAACGTATGTTATCGCACAGTTCAAGTCTAACTCTTTGTTAACTAGACGTAAGGTATTCACTGGTTGTAAGATAGTACTGTCACTCGTCAATGAGATCACACGAAAGAATGACTCTCCGTCTCGTCGATGTCGTCGAGGAAAACTATATTGGGTGGGTCTAAGGATATGAGATCCTCGGATTCGTCAAAGAAAGCTTTCGTTCCAAAGGTGAGGGAAATTAGCGCTGTTGCTAATTGGTTGATCTCCATATCGGCGTTTTGAAAGAGATGCTGGCCGCCCTTAAGGGGAGGTTGTTGACGGGGGCATCGTTCGTGGAAGATAGGCTTCTCCTATCTTCCCGTAGTTGCAACAAGGACTGTTTGTCTAAATGCTTGCTTGACTTTGCTTTGACTTTGCTTGACTAAATCTTAAGATTTATTGCGGGTCCTCACATTAGCTAAACATACTGCGGAGGTATATTGACATCTGGAGATCATCTTACCCGAAGGATAGGATCTGCGTGTGGCGAGCCACGGAACAGAAACCTTTGAAATATTTACTGCCACGTGTCGCTACGGCTATTTCTTTAAAGGAGAGGTATAGAGTTACTCTGTGCCTTTGTTAGATAAAACATTCATCCCTTTGACCGCGGCTACGTTCGGCGACTGATTGTCGCCTCGAGCCCAAGCTCATGATCATAAATCTCGAACAATCGGAGCGACATTTGTTTATGCTAAGTTACAGAGTTACTCAGGTATTCCCGCGAATCCAAGGAGGAGTTCCGGTGTTCTTTCATCTCCGACATATATATGTCGGAGATGAAAGAATACTGGAACCTTCCCTTCGGAACTTTGGGAAGACCCCTAGTGTTGTAATTTAGATTTCACCATAGCCGAATTAAGAAACTGTTGTCATTCGATTCGACTGTACTTATTTGAGATTTATGATAGTGAGCTCGGGCTCGAGGCGACAACCAGTCGCCGAACGTAGTCGCGGTCAAGGGATGAACGTTTTGTCTAACGAAGGCATGAAGTAACTCTATAGCTCTCCTTAAAAGAAATACTTAGGACGGGGCACGACGGTAAGCATTTCAACGATTTCTGTCCCGTGGCTCGCCACACGCAGACTCTATTCTTTGAGTAAGATGATTACCAGATGTCGACGCGTCTCCACAGTACATGTTCAGCTAGCCCGAGGACCTGCTATAAATCTTAAGATCTGTTTAACTAAAGTCCTTCAAACCGACAAACAGTCCTCGTCCCAACTACGAGAAAATAGGAGAAATCTATTTTTCTCACCAACGACGCTTCCTCTTCTCGAACTTTCTCTTAAGGGCGGCTAGCACCCTTCCCTAACCACCAACATGGAAATTGACCAATTAACAGTAACGCCAATTTCCCTCACTTTCCGAATGAAGGCTTCTCTCCACGAATCCGATGATTTCGTGCCCTTGGGCACACCCGTCATAGTTTTCTTCGACAGCGTCACCGCGACGGAGAGTCACTCTCTAGTGCGATCTCATCAGTAATCGACCTGTCTTTCGTATACGAAATAATTGCCCCCGTGCTCTAACATATAGTGTAACTTAGACGCAAACGAAGGGTAAAATCCAGTATCCGTTGACCGCGGAAACGTTGCCGGAGCCGAGACCATTGTCATAGTGCCGCGAATATCGAAACCTTGCGATTATCTATCGACGCTGTAAATCTCCCTAATTTGTGTCAATAAACTCAACCATTGTTACACCGCACCTATGGCTAATTCCAACGAAGATTCACCGAACACCCCCCACCCCCAATCCTGACGTGCATCCGACATATATATATATATATTGAAGTCAGGATTAAGGAGACAATATATATGACAATATATATGTCGGAGATGGAAAAACACCGGAACCTCTCCTTGGATTCTCGGGAATACCGTAATGTCGTAATTTAGATTAAACAAATGTCGCTCCGATTGTTCGAGGTTTATGATAGTGAGCTTGGGCTCGAGGCGACAACCAGTCGCCGAACGTAGCCGCGGTCAAGGGATGAACGTTTTATCTAACAAAGGCACAGAGTAACTCTATACCTCTCCTTTAAAGAAATAGCCGTAGCGACACGTGGCAGTAAATATTTCAAAGGTTTCTGTTCCGTGGCTCGCCACACGCAGATCCTATCCTTCGGGTAAGATGATCTCCAGATGTCAATATACCTCCGCAGTATGTTTAGCTAACTTAAGGACCCGCAATTAATCTTAATATTTAGTCAAGCAAAGTTCTTCATTTAGACAAACAGTCCTTGTTGCAACTACGGGACGATAGGAGAAGCCTATCTTCCACGAACGATGCCCCCGTCAACAAACTCCCCTCAAGGGCGGCCAGCATCTCTTTCAAAACGCCGATATGGAGATCGACCAATTAGCAACAGCGCTAATTTCCCTCACCTTTGGAACGAAAGCTTTCTTTGACGAATCCGAGGATCTCATGTCCTTAGACCCACCCATTATAGTTTTCCTCGACGGCATCGTCGAGACGGAGAGTTACTCTCCGGTACGATCTTGACGACGATTCAAGTAACTCTCGGATACGTAGTGATTGCCCCATGCATTAACATTGAGTACAACTTAGACGCTAAAGAAGAGTAGAGTTCGTCATCCCGTTAACCGTGGATTCGTTATTGAGCCTAGGATCATTCTCATTAGCTTCTCGAGTATCAATTTATCGCGATTACTTGTCCAATTCCAACATGGTCATGTTTGCACTAGTAAATATCTCCTCTATTGCATAGTGATCACGTCTAGTGTCAATAGGGATTCGTTTACGCCCTTAACCCTAACTCTAATCGTAATGCCAACCCGACATATATATATATATATGTCGGGTTGGCGATAGGATTCTGGGTGGAGGTGTTCGATGAATCTTCGTTGATATTGGCCATCGATGCGGTGTAACAATGGTAGAGTTTATTGGCACAAGTGAGTGGTATTACAGCGTTGGTAATTAATCACAATGTTAGATGCTCGCGGCGCTATGACAATGGCCTCGGGTCCGGTAACGAATCCGCGGTCAACGGGATGTCGAACGTGTATACTTCGTGGAAGTCTAAGTTATATTCCGGTCGCCACAGAACAAGCACTACGTACCGGAGAATTACTTGTATCATCGTTAAAATCGCACGAAAGAGTGTCTCTCCATCACGGTGACGCTGTCGAGGAAAACTATGATGGGTGTGTCTAAGGGCACGAGATCATCGGATTCGTGGAGAAAAGTCTTCATTCGGAAAGTGAGGGAAATTGGAGTTACTGTTAATTGGTCAATTTCCATGTTGATGGTTGGGGAAGGGTGCTAGCCGCCCTTAAGAGAAAGTCGCCATCGGGTCGCGTCGTTCGTGAGAAAAATATACTTCTCCAATTTTCCCGTAGTTGGAACAAAGGCTGTTTGTCGGTTTGAAGGACTTTCGTTAAATAGATCTTAAGATTTATAGCGGGTCCTCGGGCTAGCCGAACATGTACCGTGGAGACGCATCAACATCTGGTAATCGTCTTACTCGAAGCATAGTCTGCGTGTGGCGAGCCACGGGACAGAAACCATTGAGACATTTACCATCGCACCCTGTCCCAAGCATTTCTTTTAAGAAGAGTTATAGAGTTACTTCCTGCCTTGGTTAAACAAAACGTTCATCCCCTTGACCGCGACTACGTTCGGCGACTGGTTGTCGCCTCGAGCCCGAGCTCACTATCATAAATCTCGAATAAGTACAGTCGGATCGAATGACAACGGTTTTCTTAATACGGCTATGGTGAAATCTAAATTACAGTACTAGGTGTCTTCCCAAAGTTCCGAGGAGAAGGCTCCGGTGCTCTTTCATCTCCGACATATATATATATATATATATTGAAGTCAGGATTAAGGAGATGGGCGTTTAATGAATTTTCATTAGAATTAGCCATTGTCGTGATACAACGAAGAGTTTATTAGCACAGGCTTATTAACAAGATTAAGCACTCGTAGCACTAGTGATAATGACCTTAGGTTCGAAACGAATCCGCGGTCACGGGATGATAAACGTATGTTATCGCACAGTTCAAGTCTAACTCTTTGTTAACTAGACGTAAGGTATTCACTGGTTGTAAGATAGTACTGTCACTCGTCAATGAGATCACACGAAAGAATGACTCTCCGTCTCGTCGATGTCGTCGAGGAAAACTATATTGGGTGGGTCTAAGGATATGAGATCCTCGGATTCGTCAAAGAAAGCTTTCGTTCCAAAGGTGAGGGAAATTAGCGCTGTTGCTAATTGGTTGATCTCCATATCGGCGTTTTGAAAGAGATGCTGGCCGCCCTTAAGGGGAGGTTGTTGACGGGGGCATCGTTCGTGGAAGATAGGCTTCTCCTATCTTCCCGTAGTTGCAACAAGGACTGTTTGTCTAAATGCTTGCTTGACTTTGCTTTGACTTTGCTTGACTAAATCTTAAGATTTATTGCGGGTCCTCACATTAGCTAAACATACTGCGGAGGTATATTGACATCTGGAGATCATCTTACCCGAAGGATAGGATCTGCGTGTGGCGAGCCACGGAACAGAAACCTTTGAAATATTTACTGCCACGTGTCGCTACGGCTATTTCTTTAAAGGAGAGGTATAGAGTTACTCTGTGCCTTTGTTAGATAAAACATTCATCCCTTTGACCGCGGCTACGTTCGGCGACTGATTGTCGCCTCGAGCCCAAGCTCATGATCATAAATCTCGAACAATCGGAGCGACATTTGTTTATGCTAAGTTACAGAGTTACTCAGGTATTCCCGCGAATCCAAGGAGGAGTTCCGGTGTTCTTTCATCTCCGACATATATATGTCGGAGATGAAAGAATACTGGAACCTTCCCTTCGGAACTTTGGGAAGACCCCTAGTGTTGTAATTTAGATTTCACCATAGCCGAATTAAGAAACTGTTGTCATTCGATTCGACTGTACTTATTTGAGATTTATGATAGTGAGCTCGGGCTCGAGGCGACAACCAGTCGCCGAACGTAGTCGCGGTCAAGGGATGAACGTTTTGTCTAACGAAGGCATGAAGTAACTCTATAGCTCTCCTTAAAAGAAATACTTAGGACGGGGCACGACGGTAAGCATTTCAACGATTTCTGTCCCGTGGCTCGCCACACGCAGACTCTATTCTTTGAGTAAGATGATTACCAGATGTCGACGCGTCTCCACAGTACATGTTCAGCTAGCCCGAGGACCTGCTATAAATCTTAAGATCTGTTTAACTAAAGTCCTTCAAACCGACAAACAGTCCTCGTCCCAACTACGAGAAAATAGGAGAAATCTATTTTTCTCACCAACGACGCTTCCTCTTCTCGAACTTTCTCTTAAGGGCGGCTAGCACCCTTCCCTAACCACCAACATGGAAATTGACCAATTAACAGTAACGCCAATTTCCCTCACTT
Source organism: Bombus terrestris (assembly GCF_910591885.1). Taxonomy (NCBI): domain Eukaryota; kingdom Metazoa; phylum Arthropoda; class Insecta; order Hymenoptera; family Apidae; genus Bombus; species Bombus terrestris. The sequence goes on along the minus strand of NC_063274.1, from coordinate 22,757,728 downwards.
TCCGAATGAAGGCTTCTCTCCACGAATCCGATGATTTCGTGCCCTTGGGCACACCCGTCATAGTTTTCCTCGACAGCGTTACCGTGATGGAAAACCACTCTCCGGTACGATCTCAAAGACGATTCAAGTAACTCTCAGATACGTAGTGATTGCCTCGTGCATTAACATTGAGTACAACTTAGACGCTGAAGAAAAGTAGAGTTCGTCATCCCCTTGACCGCGGATTCGTTAGTGAGCCTAGAATCATTGTCATTAGCTTCTCGAGTATCTAATTATCGCGATTACTTGTCCAATTCCATCATAGTCATATTTGCACTAGTAAATATCTCCTCTATTGCATAATGATCACGTCTAGCGCCAATAGGGATTCGTTTCACGCCCTCAACCCTAACTCAAATCTTAACGCCACCCGACATATATATGTCGGATTGAAGTCAGGATTAACGAGAGGGGCGTTTAATGAATTTTCATTAGGGTTGGCCATTGCCGTGATACGATGAAGAGTTTATTAGCACAGACTTATTAACAAGATTAGGCACTCGTAGCACTAGTGATGATGACCTTAGGTTCGAAACGAATCCGCGGTCAACGGGACTCTTTTACTCTTTACTCGTCGGCCACGCCTAAGTGGTACTCTCAGTTAGCCCGCGAAGTAAGCACTCTATCGAAATGATACCTTAGTCGATGAAATCGTACTCGAAGCTCTCATGGTGACGCTGTCTAGGAAAAACTGCCCCACCCTCTAGCGGCACCAGGTCTTTTATATTTGTGGAGACAAGTCTTCGTTCGGAGAGTGAGGGAAATTGCCGTTGTTGTTAATTGGTCAGTCTTTGGAAATGTCCTTCACGGAAAAGACTGTTTGCCTATTTTCGTTAATTAAGGTTTAAGGTTTATGACGGGTCATTAGGCTGGCTGCAGATGTTTTGCGAATATGTCTCGACAACCGGCAATCGACCTACCCATAGAATAGGGTCTGCTTATGACGAGCCATGAGACAGAAACCGTTAGTGTGCTTACTGTCGAGTGCCGTTACAACTATTTCTTTTTATGGAGGGCTATAGACTTTTCCATGACTTTGTTAGAAAAATGTTCGTCCCATGTCCGCGGCTACGTTCGGTGACTAGTTGTCACCTCGAACCCGGACTCCTGCTCGGACAGCCGAGGAGGACGGACGTGTCTAGACGGTCGTCCTCTCCAGGTATAAGTGAATAGTGAAAAAGTGCTCCAAAGTAATAGTGCCGCAAAGTGATAGTGAGGAGGAAATAAAATAACAATGCAGATACCAACTATAAACATAGCAACAAAAGGAGAAACACATTATATAAAAACCAAACAAACTAACATGGAGACAGAAGAAACTAAAGAGCATCGGGGACAGGAAGATAGCAATTCAGAACATGAAAGATACTACCAGGATGAAAGCTGGAAGCCAGTGAAGGCTAGCAAAAAACGTAAAACAACCACAGACACAAGTGCCATAGGAAACCCAGTCACAGAAAAGCAGCGATGGCTGCAAGAATTACCACTAAGTAACTCCTTCAACTCACTAACTGAAGAAATAGACGCTGACCCCGTAAGTAAAACCACTATCCAAACAAACCATATTACAAAACCACCACCAATCTTTGTCGAGGCCCAAATAATAGACCCGCTCATTGATCTACTAAATAATCTAGAAGAGAAAAACAATTACACAATAAAGCAAACAAAATTGGATCAAGTAAAAATTCAAACAAACACATCAGAATCATTTAGGAAAGTTATAAAAGCATTAAGAGAAAAAAATGCTATCTACCACACGTACCAGCTTAAAACTGATAAGAGCTATAAAATTGTCATAAGAGGATTGCATCCTAAAACCAACGTACATAAACTAAGCGATGAGTTAGCTAAAATTGGACATCAAACAAGAACAATAAACAATATAATAAGATTCGACACAAAGCAACCACTACCACTATTCTTAATAGAACTTGAACCCAGAATCAATAACAAGGAAATATATGATATCAAACAAATACTAAACACAATAGTAACAGTCGAACCACCACGACACAAAAAAGATATACCTCAATGCATGCGGTGTCAACAATACGGACACACTAAAAACTACTGCAACAGAAGCCCAGCCTGCGTCAAGTGCGCAAAAAATCACTTAACTGCACACTGCCCATATTCAGGAAAAATAGAAAAAGTTAAATGCTTCAACTGTAACGGTAACCACCCAGCCAGCTATAAAGGCTGTGAAGTAAGAAAACAACTACAACGAAAACTGTTCCCGCCCCTACGAAGCAGGACAAACACTAACACACAAGCCCATCATGACAGCACAAAACCTGAAATATTACCAAATACAGAGCAAGCAATAAACACCAAACCTATCAGCACCAACACCATTGGTGGTCTAAGCTATGCTCAAGTAACCAGCCAACCAACACACACACATAACCAATACCACAGCAATAGTAACAACGACACTGCAGAAATCAAAGAACTGCTCAAACAATCCATAAAGAACACCGAAATGCTAACCAGAATGATAAGCGAACAAAATGCAGTACTCAAACAGTAAACTCAACAAATCACAGTCATGCTACAACTAATTACAAACGTGCTAAGCAAAAAATAAAAACGGACACTCTAAAAATAGCAGCCTGGAACTCAAACGGCCTACAACAACGGGCCCTCGAAACTAAAACATTCATATACAATAATAATATAGACATACTACTTGTCTCAGAAACACACTTCACTACAAAAAGCTATTTGAAAATACCATACTACACCATATATGATACCAAACACCCCTCAGGAAAAGCTCACGGAGGGACAGCAGTGATAGTCAGAAACGATATCAAACATTATCTTCACAGCCAAGTTAACAAAGAATATTTACAAGCAACCACTGTTACAGTTCAAACTAGCAGCAACTACTTCCAGTTGTCAGCAGTATACGTGCCTCCGCGACACAAAATAACAACACAAATGTGGGAAGAATACTTCCAGGACCTAGGGGACAAGTACATCGCAGCGGGAGACTACAACTCAAAGCACACGCTCTGGGGATCAAGAAGCATTACACCTCGAGGTAGAACACTGGAAAAATACATTAGAAATAATAACCTCAATATATTATCCACAGGAACACCGACACATTGGCCGACTGACCTGAACAAAAAACCAGATCTTCTGGACTTTGCAGTTACAAGGGGACTAAACACAAATAAACTAAAAATAACACCCAACCTCGAGCTCAGCTCCGATCATACACCCATAATAATTGAATACAGAAACAAACCAATTCACTATAGCAAACCAGAAACACTATGCAATAAAACCACCAATTGGCAAACTTTCAAAGAAATAATAGAAAGCAAAATAAACTGCAACATCCCGTTAAAAACTCCTGAACACATAGAACAGGCAGTAGCAACATTGACAGCAACTATTCAGGAAGCAGCAAGGACAACCACTACTCCCGAACCAACCAGCAGACAAACAATAACAATCCCGCAAGAAATACTCGACAAAATCAAAGAAAAAAGAAAAGCAAAAGCAAAATGGCAAAAATACAGAACCCGAGAAAACAAAAAACACTTAAACAAACTTGCAAAGGAAATAAAAAACAAAATAAAGGAGCACAACGATAACGAATTCTCAAAGTTCATAGGGACACTCTCCACACACGAGAACACCAACTATTCACTATGGAAAGCCACGAAAAAAATAAGGAAGCCAATAATACCCGTCCCGGCAATCAGAAAAGCAGATAACACATGGGCAAGAAGCAACGAAGAACAAGCTGAAGAATTCTCCAACCACCTCTACAACACATTCACACCACACATTACCAACAACAGCAACCTCAAAAGTCATACGGAGGAGGATCCACAAACCACTGCTACCACAGCCGACAAGGAATACACCATACCTAAAACATCGGCACAAGAAATTAGAAACATAATTGATAAAACAAAAAACAACAAAGCGCCAGGAATCGACCTAATTAATGGTAAAATCTTAAAAAACCTTCCGCCAAAAGCAATAAGACTAATAACAGTAATATTCAACGCAATTCTAAGAATTCAATACTTCCCCAAACCATGGAAATTAGCACAGATCAAAATGTTACATAAACCAGGCAAAGACCCGCACCAAACTGCATCTTACAGACCAATATCACTGCTTCCAGTATTTTCCAAAATACTGGAAAAGATAATATACGACCGCATAAAACCGATAATAGAGACAAAAAAACTAATACCGGATCACCAATTTGGTTTCAGAAACAAACACTCCACGATAGAGCAAATGCACAGGCTTATAAACGAAATAATAGTAGCACTAGAAAACAAGGAATACTGCACAGCCCTCTTCATAGACATAGAGAAAGCATTCGATAAAATTAACCATGAAAGTCTACTACAAACAATTAGGAAACAATTCCCGGAGCAAATACACCACTTAATAAAATCCTACCTAAGCTGCAGAACCTTCGTAATAAAAATCAAGGACACACATTCTTAAGTTAAAGACATCAAGGCCGGGGTACCACAAGGAAGCGTCCTAGGCCCAATACTATACACATTATACACGGCGAACATACCAACAACTACCAACAGCACAGTATTGACATTCGCGGACGACACAGCTATACTAGTCAGGCATACTAACCCAGAAACGGCAGTCAAAATACTACAAGAACACATCGTAAAAATAGAAAATTGGCTACAAGAAAAACAAATAAAAGCAAACCCCAATAAATGCAACCATATTACATTCACGCTACGGAAAAAGACACCACCAAACATCCTATTGAACGGCACGCATATAACGCAAACAAAGCATGTCAAATACCTAGGACTCCACTTAGATCAAAAACTCACCTGGAAACTACACATCAAATCAATAGTAGAACAAATACAGAAAACAAGAAGACAAATGCATTGGCTAACAAGCCGAAAATCCAAACTAAGCACAGAAAACAAGGTAAAAATATATAAAACGATCATAAAACCAATCTGGACGTACGGAATACCACTATGGGGGACGGCAGCAATGAGCCATATAAACAAAATAGAGGTAATACAGGCTAAAATCCTCAGGACAATAGTAAACGGACCTTGGTATGTCAGAAACGAAGATATACGAAGGGACCTGGGAATGCCAACGGTCAAGGAAGAAATCAACAGATACTCCGAGAAATACAAATTAAGAATAGCAACACACATAAACCGGCTAGCTGCGGAAACATACAAAATCACAAATATGGACAGAAGACTAAAAAGGAGCACCCAGCAGACCTTATAAAGGACATAACCTAAGAAACACGAGGATGGTACCCCGCTGGGGGTAGCACCAACATGCTAATTTAACCGTTAAAAAATTCCACCAAATGTCCAAATTGGACAAATTGTGAATTTTAATAAATAAATAAATAAAAAAAAAAAAAAAACCTCGAACCTAAACTCATTCTCATAGATTGCAGGCAATTACAATCGGGCTGAAGGACGGTGATTGTTTAACTACGGCTATGGTGGAATCCAAACTACAATATTAGGGGTTTTTCCCCGGTTTCAACGGAAGGCTCCGGTGTCTCTCCATCTCCGACATATATATACACTCAACGAATTCAGATATTTGCCTTCCTTTTCGAAGTTGGTTTAATCAACGAGAATTATAAATATGTCAGCCAAGTCCTTTTTCTCGGCCTCGAAGCCGAGAAATAAATAAATAATTTATATATACCATACATATACTTTATGTCCTTCATATTGCCATTTCTGTAGAAAAATATCGGGTTTATTCTAAATCCAATTTGAAAAATAATTCACCGTATAATAAGAATAAAAAATGAAATAAAATGGAATTAAAATTAAGACAGGAAGTGGAATCTAGTAAGGAATACAGTGGAAGAGTCGTTGACTCATGAAAGAAATCGGAAACGCCTGACAATGACTGATTTTAAGATGATTATCAATGTAAATTTAATTTATTCCAACCAATTATTTCTCATTGTCAGATCACTATGGCGTTTATTAGTAGAGTCTGCGTGGACACGCAACGCAAGAGGCTTCGAGTATTTCGCGAGAGTCGCGACCTCGTCTTCGAATAGATACATCACGTATCAAACTGTATTTTCGGTGATTAATTCATTTCAATTATCTTCTTCTTTTTTTCCTTTTTTAGTTTTCCTTTTTGTTAAAAAATGTAATTTTGATTCGCGAGATCGTAAAAAAAGACAATCGCGTGAAAAGGCAATCAAACGGATTCGCGCTCGACGAGCCTCAAGAATTCCGTGGCCCCGTTATAATTACAAATCAATCGTTAATTAATAATTAATAACATTAGGTACGTATATCTATTAGTAGTATTGAGATTCACCCACATCGTTCGGCACGCATCATACAGTAACAGTAGGTGATCAATCATTGAACGAATGTGTTTGTTTCATCCACTTTATACAATGCTTTTTACGTATTTCTTTATTCATTTTTTGTTGTTGTGGAACAAAATTTTGCTCATCGATATGATTTACTTACAGGATATAGGATAAACGTGTCGCTGATCGAAGATCACCTTTTGGACGAAGTAAGGAAGAAATAACCTAGTACCTTTAATTCCACTAATTCTGTACTTTTTTATAAGTTTGATAATCATACTATAACTATAAAAGTGTAATTATAAATTATCTGATTAATGTGTTATACCCAACAAAATGACATAAATATATGAATTATTAAATCGATAGAATTACAATTTTACTGTAGTAGATTTTTTATTATAAATATTAAAATTTTTAATTTTTGGAATAGGAAATTTAAAGGACTTAAAAACCAAGAATATAGATAAGTTTAGGCTATTACTTTCAAACCATAAGGAATTTTAGGAAAATGCTTTTTATTATTAATATTAAAATCGATCCTAAGTTCATTGAAAGATTTAAGGGAACACTATTATACATAAAATATATACTTCATCACCTAGAATAAAAACCGATTTTGTCAATAATATTTTGAAACATTAAATTATCTCAAAAATTAAGCATATCAGCTATAAAATAAATTCGAATAAGTCGATTAACAGAATTAGAATAAATATAAGCATCGTAAAATAATGTTTTATATACAATCTTTTTTATCTAGTCGTAGATCTATTTCAACCTAGTCGTTCGTATCCAACTTCTACGATCGGCGATTTTGTTACACTCTAGAAAAAAGAACTCAATTGTCCAGTCGATATAATTAAGTTGCTTTTTAATTTAGCGACACGTTTATATTTTCTAATCGCAATCGTACGAATCGGATTGGAATAAAACATGCCTGTTACAAACATACGTTACGTGAAACTAGAAAAACAAAAGAAAGTACACCATCCACCAAGCCATTTCGTCATTACGAAAGTTACAAGTGCTCACCCTATCGTATGTAAGTCGTTGATTAACATTTACACCGTTATGTACAGGATATAATACATTGGGAAAAGAAAGATGGTAAACAGAAAGATCGTCGCTACGGTAATAATGAAGTTATAATAAAATAATAATTATTACAATTAATCCTAATAATAGTAGGTACAGATATTTTTTTAATTGCTTCTTCTTTTTAATAAAACAACAAGATTAAAGCAAGAAAACAACATTATAGTTACATGTCTTACGCATTTCCGTTCTTTCGCAACAAGCAAAAAAAGAAATTTGACTACCTGCTGAAATAAGGAAAGACAAATTTTCACGCACACACATGAAGCAATAGCAAGGGAAATATAAACTATGAAGCGAGGATACAAGCGTATAATACGAATCTTGAAATACAACATCGAATTTTCGCGTGATTAACACTAAACCTACCGACACGGTCAAATTAACCGCTCTCGCGACTTCTACACAAATTTAACCATATTTAAACTTTATCATATCGCTTGATAATTTCTGACTTTTCCTAAAACATGCATATAATATATTTTTCGGTATTTAATTCTAATTTGCTCTTTTATTTGTTGAGAAAAATTTGTACTCTGCCTTGCCTACCGTGAGCGGTCATTTTGATCACCCGACAAAATATGTTAGTTATTCTTAAAATAAATGCAATCAGTACAAAGAAAAGGCTACCTCAAGGTCAGATAACAAACAAGATCATAAATAACAAATAATAACAGCTGTTGCACCCGTAATCTTGCCATAAAAGAATCCATCCTTCGATCAAGATAGACACCAGCTGTCAAAACATATCAACTCAGGCCCATAATAATCCTAAGGAACCGCCACAAAATTTAGCATTTTTTAAAGCCCATTGTTACAAACATTTTAAAAGTCGAAAAGTTTATTAGGGTTGTTGCTCATTGCTATAAAACGCGGGAAAAGCTTTTTCAACTCCACCCTCGAGTAACCGTTGGTGGAGAACGGTTAATACTCATCAATATTTTCGTATAAATATCACCGTCACAGATCATATTTTTACTTCCTATTGTCTTTTCGACTAGAATACATCTCGGTTTGTTAGTCAATTAGTCGACATCTAAACTTGTTTTCTCTAAAACTCAGACAGAAAGCATCTCAGAACGTTTTGTGTAAAGTTGTTATAAAAGGAAAAGTAAAATATATCGAATTTGACAATAATTTTGTATTCCGTACATGGTATTATTCTGTGATAAATATTTACCCTAGAAATGTCAAGATTTAAAAAAAAAATTATAAAAAAAAATAACAGACATAGAAGACTGTTTAGTGTGCGATGAACCAGAAACTTCAGCAACTAAAAACGACATGAAAAGCTATTTACAACCGAATAAGGGTTGAATATTATAAATAAGCGTTTACGTAAGGGCAAAAAGGAAAGGAATTATCGTTGACAGCAGAGAGTGAAACTGGGTCCGATGGAACAGTTTGGAAAGAAATAGATGCAAGTCCCAAACCTGGCAGGACATCAGTTCATAATATTTTTAGGAATATGTTAAACGGCATATAATGAAAGGATAAGTAAAAACGGCATTTTATCTTATCATTGATCACCATATAGGGGATCATATAATAGAATGTACAGAAGAAGAAGCATTTAAAGTATTGGGGACTAAGAGAGAGCTAGATGCAACAAAACTAGATGCATTTATTGCTCTGCTATAAAATTTGCCCGCGGTGCATATCAGGCAAAAAATTTAGATGTCTCATATTTGTGGAATAAAATTTGGAGACCTGCATTTTTTTCAAAAACAATGAGCAGGAATGACTTTGCTGAAATTATGAGGTTTATACGATTTGATAAGAACGAAAGAAGCCAATGTTTACGAACCAATAAATTTGCAATGGTATCTACAGTATGTGTCCAATTTACAGAAAATTCACAAAATTGTTATAAATCTAGTGCATAAATTACTTTTACATAAAGAATTGCGGAGAAAAAACCATGCAATAAAACTATCAACAAGTTCAGATTCATTAGTACAAAAAATTTGTCAAGTAGAAGATTGTAAAGGTTACAAAATTGCGAAAATTTGTTTAAGATGCGGGAAATATTTATGCGGCAAATGTACATTTGATAATAAGATAATTTGTAAAAAATGCAGCAAAGTTGAATAAGATATATCCCTATATAAATAAAAGTGTAATTCTATTTAAGTCTATAATTGAAATTAAACAAAAGTAAATTTGGACGAAATTTTATGAAAATTCATCATTTTATATACATTTATTTATAAATTAACCATTATCCAAGGTAAAACATAAAAACTATTACTTCTTTAATCACCGGTCATTTTGACCGCACAGGGTAGAATTAAGTATATACGAAGTGTCGGTAGGTTTAGTGTCGAGTCTATAATTGAAATTAAACAAAAGTAAATTTGGACGAAATTTTATGAAAGTTCATCTTTTTATATACATTTAGTTATAAATTAACCATTATCTAAGTTAAATCATAAAAACTATTACTTCTTTAATCACCGGTCATTTTGACCGCACACGGTAGGAATAGGTATACACAAAATGTCGGTAGGTTTAGCGTTAAGAAAGGTTGTGTCCTCATAGAAAATAATAAAAGAATCTCAAAAAAGAAAAAACGATTTGTGTCGTGGCATTAAAACTCGTGTTAAAACTCGTATGAAAATAGAAATGAAAAGTATGGGGTGGAACGAATTTACTACCACTAAGAAAACAAAAGGTCGTATCGTTAATAAAAAATGAGTGGTAACGTAAGGCAAAGGACGCAGGAATAAGTCTACACACGTGTGTTTTTAACACACGCCAACATATGCCAATTCCTCCCTCTCTCTTTCTCTCTCTCTTTCACGAAAAGATTGAATTGCAAATATAATGCGAACGTTAATCAACGTTAATTTGGTATGTAGTTAATTGACGCAAAATGTGATAACGCAATTGTAATAGCTAAGAGTAGAATCGCAGCGACGTTCCAACATCCACGTTGATTAACACTTAAAAATTACAATAACATTATAAAATACGCGTTGACGTGTTGACTAATGTATAGAATTGTACACGTGTATATTATAATAGGATATTCATATAACTCTAGGCTATAAAAAAACAAGTTTCAGAGTAATAAAAATAAATTTAAAAGCAGTATAACTATTAATTATTAGGAATATTAAAATAAAAGAGTAAAGGATCTCCTCAATTTCAAAGCAATAAATTTATCATTATTAAAATCGTTAAATAGTAAAATATCTATAGTCAACGTAGACAAACGTTATCGTCAAAAAAATCCAAGAATCATTTTATAAAAATTACAAAGATTATTTTTAAAACATTCCCAAGGCAATTTTACGACAATTTCAAGGAATTAATATTTCGATCAACACGTCAACGTCCAACGTTCAATTGAAACGACGCGACACAACGAAAAATTAAAAAATTGTTTTCTTTTTCTTTAAAAACCTTTCCGACAGTAATCGCTGATGTATATGCATCGTTGCTAAACTGCACGCAACTGACGAACTGAAAAAGATGGAACACGGCTTTAAACTAAAAGCGGACGGTGCTAGACATCTCTAGCATCGCCTCGAAGGTACAGGTTTCTCGCATTCTAACACGATATAGGTTTACACTCTACGTTTTGCACATTTGCGCTTTCTTTTTTTTTATCTTTCACTATTTCCTCTCTCTCTCTCTCTCTCTCTCTTTCACCTTCTCGTTTTGTACAAATCGAGGGGTAGGGAGTTGGGGAGCGCTTATTAAGCGGTAAGGGAGCAAAGAAGAGCGTTACAGGGGGAGGGTTGGGAGAGTTAGGGTGTAAAATATACTATTTGGCAGTTTGGCATTTCGTCGGATATGAATCAGACTGTTCGCTATTTCGAGACCCAGGCGACGATGTCCTTTTATCCTCGACTCTTGAAACGTCATCGACCACGAAAATTGCTTAGAAAATGTAACGGCGGGAGATATGGAGATCATATCTATAACAGGAGTGCTCGACAAAAGTTCCTGATTGAGTCTGAACACGACGGAATGGACACAGGATCGATACTATTATTCTTACTCTTTAATTAGAATCTAAATTGGAGATTCGACTCGATAATAATCGCGCAAATATATGGGGTTTTTGAAACAGCCTGCTATAAACAACAAAGATCAACGACGCTTATATAATAGCAGGTAACTTCTGAAAAATTTTTCGAATAAAAAAGTGCTTAACACTTTGACTGCCACAGTTGGTCACATATGACCGGCCACAGTTTCTCCTGTGACGCCACGGTGGTCATTTGTGACCGCAGCGCTTGAACTTCTTACACTTGTAAAAATTGAATGAAAATTGACGGTTAGGACGTTCTGAATATAACTTTAACTGCTTTGAAATAAGAACAATTAAACATTTTTATTAGAACATCAATAAAAAAAAAAAAAAAAATGAGAACAAATCTTGCATCTAACAGTGCGCTGTGTTTGCATCCATATTTTTGAGGGGTAATCTACGAATATTATTATAAACACAACTCAGAAAATAATCGTAAATGATGCTTTACAATCATATAATTGAAGTTGCAGTGTGAGTATATCGTACTATTTTATATAGAATGAGCAAATACTGTTTACTAATATCTTCTACACGTTTCAACAATATATTCTGGACGTTTTGCTTACGACGAAACAACGAATGCGAATGGTTTGTTGAAATAAACGAAGCCTTGTTATAATATGTCGCTATCAACTGTTACCAAGGCGCCACGATGGTCACCCGTGACCACCAACAAGATAAACGGTCCATTGGGGAAGAATGTTGTCTTACATCATCAATTTATTATTATTTTACCATTATATGCTTTAAATAATAAAAATACTCCCGTGGCGTCTTGAGCGAAACATGTGATTTTGGCGTGGCAATCAAAGTATTAGAAGTGATTTTGTTTCCTGTTATAAATGAAAATATGTAGTGGTCGTTATAGTGACTTGATAACATTGTGTAGATACTTCGAATAAAAAAGAATTTAAAAGTTATTTTGTTTAGAGTTATAAAGTACTTTAGTTTAGCCTATTTATATGTAATATTATTTAAAATTAAAAGAATATATCGTATATAATTAATTTATCTATGGTGTTAAACGTTTACTGCGATAAGTACGATACATATCATATACCCCTACGAAATTTAACACAACGTTTTTTCGAACCTCCTATAATTCATCTTCTATTCTTGATAAAATCTTTTCAGTCTAAAGTCTAGAATAACACTTTTTATAAAACGTGTTTATAAAATGGGGCAGTAAGAAAAAGCACTGGTAACATGTGAGGCTTTAACAAGTTAAATTAAAGATATTTTTCCTCCAACGAACGTCTCTACGTATGTAAGAACGCGCATTATATCATTATTGGTCTCACTCACTCACTCATTTATTCTCACTCACTCACTCACTCACTCATTCACTCGCTCGCTCACTCACTCACTCATCCATTCACTCATTCACTCACTCATTCACTCACTCATTCACTCACTCACTCACCCACTCACTCACTCACTCACTCACTCACTCACTCACTCACTCACTCACTCACTCACTCCCTCACTCACTCATTTTAATTAAAACTCGATATCTCTTATTGGCACAAAATTGTACTAGTAATATGGAAACATCTGTGAAAACACGTTACCGTCGATGAAGTTCCACGACAAGGTGATTCTTTCAAACGCGTTTTAACAAATAAATTCTGAGTGAATTTGTTGGTAGAACTACATTGAACCACAGTAATTCTATGGATGTATTGTTATTATTTATAATATCATAAATTAACCTACGTCGTAATAGGAATGTGTACGAGAAGAACGTCGGTGGAAAAAAATGCGCCCCCCCTCCCTCGAAGAAGCATTCGTTCATTAAAAAAAAAAAAAAAAGAAAAAAAAAAAAAAAAATTGGGGCAGCGAGCTAGGAGCCGGATGCACGCACGGAACACGTCACGAGTTTAACAGCTACTGTATCATCTCCTTTTCCTTCTCTTTCGTGGATTATGTAAAATAGTTTACTTACTATAATCGAACAATATTAAATCGTTCAGTCTTTTGGTAGATTGCAGCGTTCACGATGTCGCTACGAATAAACGCATCTCTGGTCGATAACGCTCGGTCGATGAATTACGAGAAGAATCTCATCATCGGTCGTCGAAGAGAAACGAATTTTATTAATTTGTTTATTGACAAAATATTCTAGAGATACGTCTTGTTCCCACCTTTATAAGAGATTTATATCGTTTATACACAAATTTTAATTGGATCGTACATCAATATTCTTACTGTCGATGTTGCTTTTCTTCCAAAGAAAAAAAAAGAGTCATCGACATTGTGATTGTTTCTTTTTTCTTTGTTTTTTCGTAATAAAAGGGTCGTAGCAGCTGGGTTTCGAATGGTTTATAAAGTTCCTTTTAAAAAACAAAAGAGAAAAATCCGTTGAACGTTCCCTTTCAGGGACGCAGTTAATAAAAAAAAAAAACAATATAAAAATACAATTATGTGCATATCGAAGGACCCTCCATTAATTATACCATAATTAATCGCAAGTTTGTAGACTTTTACGCTGATTATTGGATGACAATGACTCGATTTTCCCTTTCCCTTCTTTCTCGGTGTTCTCTTGCGCACTATCTATTTCCTATCGTTCTTGTTATTTCATGTTCATTCCTGTCCGGTTCCAATTATGCTCTCTTGTGTTCACATTTGTTGTTCACATTTTCTGAATGTGTCGGCTCTGTTTCACGATAATATACGATAACATAACCACGTACCTCCGTCGAAGAAAGTTTGACGTCCTTAATTATCTTTTTCCTTTTTCTTCTTATTTAACATTACCGATTCAATCAACCGTCTTTGGAGCCGCGACGAGTGGTCGTTAAACACAATTTAGCTTCGTAGAGACATACCATACGCATATTTCCATATTACTCGCTCGTTTTCACTATGTAACAAACACGTGCACAACTCCGTCTCTCATGATTGCTTTTCGAGAACCGCGGCACATAGGAACGCGTGTTACAATCATGAATATTTTTTATCTTGCTCCTCAAAACGCGAATCTAAAGGAAACGTATAAAATATCACTCATGAAAAAATCGGAGCGATAATTAACAATATTCAAGGAGAACACGCGTTCGTAATTGAAGCATCAACATCGTTCTCTCTCTCTCTCTCTCTCTCTCTCTATGTTTCCCTTTCTCATCGATCCATGAAAAAATTCACGAAAATATAGTTTCTCCAATGTTTTTCTTTGTTTTCTTTTTTTTTTCTGTATCAATTTGCTTTCATTTCTCCTCTTTGTTCTCTTTTAAAACTCTCTTTTTCGCTACCTTTCAGTCGTAGGTTCGCAGTCTGTCTCTTCTTCCATTTTCTATCTTCTATTCCACAGTTGCTCAGTCTGTCCCTTTCATACATACATAAACGAACATTCATTCTTGAGCTTAGCACCCTTTAATTTCAGCCTTCCTGTGTTACAAAGGAAACACGCTTCGAAAGTCCCGCGTATCATGACGCACCGCCTTCAGCTCGCGTATCACGATTAATACGCAAAAATATTTCGTCTTGAGCAAAATATCTGGGTATGTCTAACGCTAAGAATACGTGTAGTCGTACCATATGTGTGTATAGAATGTGTGTATATGTGTACGTGTGTGTGTAATATCCGGTTAACGAACCAAACCAAATAGTAGAAAACTACGAATGTCATTCGTTGTAAAAACTTTGAGAATAATTGGAAATTTACCGTTGCGAAAAGGATACCTATATGTAAAAGGTATTGTTTGTTTCTGTTGAATAAAAGATCACGTAAAAATGCTAAATAAAGAATACTATTATTTTTGTTTCTTTTGTTTAAGCATTCATCTCGATCATAGTTTCTCTTATAAACAAAAACAAAATCACGTATACTTCTGTGTGACTGTGTCTATTCGACAACCATAAATTGTTCGGCTCTTGCTAACTACCCTGTATATATGTACAGAATCGATGCAAATATTCGACTCTGTCTAATCGCAAAAACAAGAAATAAGGATATGCATTTCTCTTCTAACATGATGTGTATGAATACGCTCCCATAAAAGAAGGAAAAAGAAACTTAGTCTCTGCACGCACCGGTAAAATAGGCGAATAAATCCATATGACACTATGTGTAAATTTTGAGTAAAGGAGGAAAACTATATATGTATAAAATGTATAAGGAAAAGAGCGAAAACATATGAAATTATGACGCGGAGGCCATTATTTTCTCGTGAAGTCGTCTCAACCCATACGCTGGACGAGGAAGGTCCACCTGTCAGGAATCATTGTCGATCGGTCAATCGAATTCGATAGTTAATTATTTAATCATCTTGCTGAAATGATTGCCATTACAAACTAGTCGACGAACAAATTACTTCGGTTAATCGAATCGGATCGCCCAACAACGAATATACGTAATTACATATATGTGTATATATTAATATACAAATTTATTAATATTTATTAATATTACTCAATAATATTCATTAATATTACTCAATAATTTATATACGTCATTATCTTATCATTACTATTAATAAATATACAGCAGAGGTGTGTGACATGTGATCAGGCACGATATCATATTCGATTAACCGAACACTTTACGCATGTTTATTTATTCCGTTTCAACCAATCGATCGATCGTCAGGAACTGAACGCCCTGATATTCTCTCATTTTGCACATTCATCACCAACCCTGTCCATGTTTCTGTTAGACATTACATGCTTTATTACTTTTTCTTTTTTTTTTTTTTTTTTATCTTTTAAAACAAGATGTTCTTTCAGTTGCCCGACTACGACTTCTTTACATAGAATAATTCCGCTACCTTATACGTACAAGCTGAAACTTGAAATTAGGGTTACAACTCGACCAAGTGAACGCGATCAAAGGAACGTCACCTCCATTTCATTTATTTCTTTTTTTTGTCTGATTTTTTCGCTTTTTTAAATATCTTTTTAACCAGTCTTTCGTTAGGCTTTCTGATCCAACTATTAGAATTTCTCACTTTCGACCAAATGTCTTATCTCTTTCTGTTTCGCTCTTTTTTCCATGCTCTCTCTCTCTCTCTCCCTCTCTCTCTCTCTCTCTCTCTCTTTCTTCTCTCTCCCCTTGCTTTCTCTCGCTCACTCGCGGAGTAACACGGCACTTAAAAGTGTTATTGCGATAAAAGTATTACAATTAAAGTAAATGTCCACGTATGTTTCGAGCACTTCTAGTATTCCGGTCATTTCGACGACCTGCTGATTCTCTTCGTTTCACTTCAAGTCCTCCATCGCACCGTAGTTTGCGAGAGATTTTTTAATCCTAAGCGCGGTTAGTCTAGCTGCCGCGTTGTGATACCAACACTCCTTCATCACCTTCGACATCACTTGTAACGCCTGGAAAAGAAACCAAACGACACGTGTATCATAGATTGTACAAAACTTTCTACAATTATCATACACACCTTTACATGTAATTAATGATCAAGCAAAATATAAAGAATTTAATTGACAATTTCTCTTAATCTGTTAACTACGGAGTTTAGTTTTAAAAGTTCGTTATAGAGTGCGCAGGCAAAATCAAACAATGACGAGTATACACGTCGACCGCAGGGTAAATGCTCCTATTATAAATTTTACGAGAGGAAGGATTACATTTCTATTCGATAAAAAATTAACAATTTGTTGTTGAAAAAAGGTATTGATATTAAAAATTTAAAAATTGCCAAAAAATAATAAAGTAAAGTACACAAAACAATTCGAGGAATAATCGATGCATTAGGAAAAAAAAATCAACTCGATTTATAAAAAGCAATACATTATACGAAGTGTGACCGATATAACAAAGAAAATAATCAAATAATCAAAATCTTTTTTTTATATATATGTGTATAAAATATGTATAAAATATGTATAAAATAAAAATATGTATATATATAAAATAAAATACATAAGTTTTAGTAAAAGTATAAAGGAAACGTATCACTAAATGTCATTTATATTACTTTTTACTAAAATTTTGGGTTTTTATAGTAAATGGTAACATTTTATTTTACACGACGAGCATACACGTCAACCGCACCGAGATAAAGTTTTAAATTGGTCAAAGAATCTGTTACGAAATATAAGATAAGATAAGCTAGATTAAGTATAGATAACGAGATGCAGAATAAGGACTATTATGTAAGAAATAGAACTCTGTAATCCCGAAGGGAAAACGATAAAGAATTACTACTATGTGTAATAAAATATATTCGAGTATAAGTGGACTGTGGATATTCATGTAAGTTTTAATTTTTATAAGTATAACTGTAATAAAGTTAATAATTATATGTAACAATTAAAGCACACCTCATTAATTTCAGTGACCCTGAAATACGTTGTCAAAATCAATATTCTTTTTTCTTTCATTTAATCGTACTTCATAATTTGTTCACTTGGACATTTAATAAATTTTTCTAACTTTATTGCTGAATAACATGTGGATGTTTACCCTTAACGGAATACCATCTTGGAGTTTGTCTATTTCATTTCTTTAGTGCGGCCAATGGGGTGTTTTCTTTTTAGTCTTCTTTTTTTATGGGTTTTGCTCGCTTCAGCAGTCAGCTGGTTTGGATGTGTTGTCATTCTTTTCTTGTATTTTTTTGCGTATCTGCCAATTTCTTCTTTGACCAGTGGTATTTTTAGATCTTTCTGGATTAGGACTATTGTTCTGAATATTTTTGATCGTAACAACTCTAGTTTATTTATGCGGCTCATTACTGCTCTCCTCCACAGTGGTATTCCGTACGTACAAATTGGTTTTATCATCGCTTTGTAGATTTTTAGTTTATTTTCTATGCTGAGTTTAGAGTTTCGACTAGTTAGCCAGTACATCTGTCTTCTTTTTATCCGCATTTTGTCTATAATTGATTTAATATCTTGTTTTCATGTAAGTTGTGTGTTTAAGCGGAGTCCTAGGCATTTAACTTGCCTTGTTTGTGTTATGTGCGTCTCGTTCAATTGGATACTTGGTGGTTTCCGTTTCCTTAGTGTAAATGTAATATTGGTTGCATTTACCGAGGTTTGCTTTTATTTGTTCATCTTGTAGTCATTTTTCTATTTTTGTGATGTGCTCTTGTAGTAATGTGACTGGCGTTTCTGGATTAGTGTGCCTGACTACTACAGGCACACTAATGTACACTACAAATGTCGGCATTTTGCTGTTGGTAGTTGTTGGTATGCCGATCGTTGTTTTGTTTGTTCCGGAAAGTGTTTTTTGTTTGTTTGTAAGAGGCTTTCATGGTTCACTTTATAAAAATGCTTTCTTAATGCCCATGAAGAAGAATGTACAGTATTGTTTCTTTTCTATTGCCAGTAAAATTTCGTTAACGAACCTGTGCATTTGCTCTATCATGGAGTGTTTGTTTCTGAATCCAAATTGGTGATCTGGTATTAACTTTTCTTTTTCTATTGTTGGTTTTAGGCGACCGTATATCATTTTCTCTAGTATTTGGGAAAACACAGGAAGTAGTGATATCGGTCTGCAAGATTCAGTTGGGTGTGGTTCTTTGCCTGGTTTAGGTAACATTATCGATTCTTAAAATTGCATGGAGTATTATTGTGATTAATCGTATTGCTTTGGGGGAAGGTTTTTCAATATTTTACCAATAAAATCAATATTTTGAACGAGTTTTTCCTGTACATATGATCCCCGTTCAGCTTTAGTTTCCAAAACGTTCAATTAGCGAAAAAAAACTTCGATTAAATTGTCATTCCGATTAGGTACACTTCATTCTGGAATAGGCAGTCGCAGTTATAGCGAACGATTCTCCATTAACGTGAAATAATCTTTGACGAATTGACTGATATATGGAATATTGATATATTAACATTGCGCTTTTATTTATTAATTAGAATAATTTTCAATTGGTCAATCAAGTGAAACTATAAAAAAGTTACCTTCCTGTTTTTGCGTCCAGGCTTTCAGGACATAAATTAAAACATCGCACATAAGCTCAGCGCAACAGCGGCTTAAATTTAACTTACAATAATAGGCGTAAAAAAAAAAAAAAAATGTAATAATGCATGGCTACGTCGTACCGTCGCGTATCGGTACTTTTGCCTGTACCACCCTACAATTAGAATTCAGCGTTTATTCTGGGAAAAAACCATGTAAAAACAAATATGTAAAAATCCTGGAATTAATAAACAAAGTTAAAAAAAAATAAATAAAAAATAAAAAAGTTACCTCCTCCCCAATTACAATAATTTTGAAATATGTATGTTGCGAACGCCTTGCACAATTTTTTCCTGTACATATAATCATCGATCTTGGGTAAGGGCTTAGTTTCCGAGATCTTCGAAAGAAACTGTCGGTGATACTACAGTGAATTCTGCGTCGGTAACAGCGTATGCGTTAGTATTGGAAACATCCACGTGGAATATAAAAGCATAAGATAGTGGACGAGGAACGACGTAGAATTTGTCTAATTGAATGGCAACAAGCTCCTTGCCTTCGTAGGAGTGTAAGAGGGCCATCCTTTTCCGTGATGACGAACGTACAATATCGTATCGACTCGGAGATTAGGTAAGCATCTTAGAAATAGCGACAGTGACATGTAGTTCACATTGTATAATTACGAAATATAAACTACTGTAAAATATATATTTTTTACATGTCCTTACACTAGATAATGCATTTAATTATCTTACTATTATTACGCATGGAAAATATCCTGTCTCCGTCACACTCTTGAGATGCCTTCAAGAGCACTCAAAAAAGAGAAACACCTTTTATTTTAAATTTCTCTATTTAATTTTAGATATCCTTTATCTAAGCAACATAAGTAACACAGCTGCAATTGAGTTGGATACCTAATAGACTATCACATCGCGTCGTCACGTGAGAAGAATCCAAGTACCATTCTTTGCAAACTCAGAAGGGTTATATTTTTTCGCGCCGATCGCCCTGCAAGTAGATTCTCCTGTTCCAACCGACTCCAGTCACAAAATTCCCTTAGTTTCAGAAAATGCTGCCTCCTAAAATCCTTAAGACTGCAAAACTGCATCGATAATCAGATAATCTCCACCAAAAAATTCTATAATAATGTCTAATAATAATGTCTTTCCCCGTGTTCGATCGATTAAAATTACAATTTTAGATCTATCTAAAATCTAAAAGAGCGACGAGCGTAAACGGGAGTCGCGAACAGGATAGTGACTTTTTCGCTCCGAAGGTTATAACGACTAAAGGGTAAGAGGGAGACTGTAATCTCTTCGGACGGAGCTCTTCATATAATTACAAGCGAATCTCGCCTCAGATAAATTCGTTTGATCATTTGATTCTATTTGATATCGCTAGTTAGCGCACTGCCAGTGTGTCAAAACCGAGCATCCACACTCATAATCACACATATAATAATCTTTCTGATTATAATTATAATATCCATATCTGGGTTTAAAATTCGAATCTAATTGTTTTAGATCTAATACCCAAGTTTTGCAATCCTTCGCAAAGATAGTTGAATATACCCACATGATACGATTTTACTACTCAAGTTGTGTTGACTTTTCTTAACCAAAACAGAATCAATACTAATATTTCCCATGACTCCCTGTGTCCGAATCTTACAGGTTCCTTCACGTCAGGTTCGTCCTCGCAAACAACAGTCCTGGCGTCCTGATTTCGTGTCACGTTTGATCGCGTATTTACCTACTAACGTATTTACATTTATTTTATAGAATACGGATGTATATATGTATACGGATTATATATATTTATATATATAAAATCTCGCACTACTCGCAGCTCCGACTCATAACACTATTATTATAATAACCAACCTCTGTTTTAAAATTATTAGGAGTGATCAGTGGAATAACAGTTAAAATGTTTTCAACGCTGCAGGTAAATGAGGACTCATTATTAGAATAACTTATGCCACTGACTGATTACCTAACACACTGCTTGATTACGGATTAAATGAACGTAAACTTGTATTATGTAAATGGAAAATCGTAAGTAGTAAAGAGAATCAGAAAACTCCTTTTATGTATCTGATAGCTAATTATATGTAATAAAATAGTTCTACTCTACTGTCTATTATTTTAAACCTACGATTTGACCCATTTACGTGTTACGTAGAACAGCCCGAATATAAACAGTAGCAAATATACAACGCGAAGTGAAGTTCATGGCATAAGCTCAACCCTTTTCTTAAGAACGCAAGGATCAAAGCTTTGTAGAAGTTTTGAGAAGCAGCACGTGACACGTACCTCGATCGACTGCCACCGATTCGGTATCGATGGCCTCTGTCTGTCGGTACACACAACCTTACGCATCTCTTCGATCGTCGGATCAGAAGGCACCAAATCGTAAAACGGCAGCTGATATTCGTCGTGAATTCCGCCGACGTTGCATCGCCTTGCGATCTCCCAGAGGATCAGCCCCAGAGCGTACACGTCAGCCCTCTTGAAGGAATCAAAGTGGTTCATGTTTATCGTCTCTTCGAGAACCTAAAAGCAGAAGTAACAATTCTCAGCAGCCGCACTCTTCAAGAGGAGAATGAAAATGGGCTTTCTCCGTAGCGAGAAGTTTGAGAACCAGCGAGTTAACTTTGCTGCCTTCCCCGCTTCCATGCCAAATACCAATCTCAAAAGTAATGATTAAATGTGTTTTACAGCATATGTAAAAAAAATATTGGTTTTTGAAGAAAAATTTGTCGTATTTATTTGAATCAATAACAATCGATAGACTGCGGATATTTATGCATTTATGAGATATTTCCAAGCATCAAAATGCATATGATATTCAAAAATCTATGAGATGTCCAAAGCAAATTGCTTATTATAATAAATATTCAGTAGATGGAACAAATCTTTGATTGGGTTACGTTCCAATATTTTTAGGGAAAAGGCGCCATTTGAATCGTATTAAATCTAAATTAAATTATATGGGAAAAGAAATTGACGTCCTTATCTGAATTACATTAAATGAAAATGGTGTAAGAAAGATTTGTATAAAAACAGAACCAAGGGTACGAAAAATATATTTTCAAATCTGATATGTATTATAGAAATAAAAATGGAAATAGAAATTTCCATAACTAATTACCTTTCAACTTACGAATAAGGATTTCCCTATTTATATGCTTATAATACTTAAACATGTGTTGAGTTATAACATAAATTTGTTTTTATATACACATGTATAGAATATACATACTTATATGCATATAATATTAGGTTGTCCCGAAAGTTTCTTTCGTTTTATAAGGCAATAATAGATACAACATCTTTTGTTTTATATTATTTTATTGAATTATGTATGATCCATTTTGTTGTATTACTACAAAATGGATAAAACAAAGAATGTTGCGCATCTATTATTTCCTTATAAAACGAAAGAAACTTTTGGGACAACCTAATATATTACAATTCAATATTTCCAATACATCTCGCACACATTTGGCTATTTCGATAAACAAAGCGAATGGGTAAAATGTGAATTTTTTAAATTTA
This sequence comes from Bombus terrestris, assembly GCF_910591885.1. Classification (NCBI taxonomy): domain Eukaryota; kingdom Metazoa; phylum Arthropoda; class Insecta; order Hymenoptera; family Apidae; genus Bombus; species Bombus terrestris. The sequence continues at coordinate 22,734,776 of NC_063274.1, read as the reverse complement.
TAATTTACCTCGGGTGCCATGTACCGCTTAGTGCCCACCCGATTATTTAGTTGGATATCGACGGTGTCTGTTATTACATCATGCCTGACGGCCAATCCAAGATCGCCGATCGCGCATGTGCCATTCGTCTTCACGAGGATATTTTTCGACTTGAGATCCCTGTGAGCGATGGCTGGTTTCCCTTGCGTGCCGACGATCTCCATGTGAAGATGCGCTAACCCGGTGGCAATCGACAGAGCCATCCTGATCATACCGTTCGTATCAACGGTCGATCTGTTCAAATAATCGAACAGCGAACCCTTCTCGTGATAATCTGTGATCAACCACAGCTGGGTCCACGTACCATTATCTGAGGAACAAAGACATAACTTGTATTTCGGATTATTCTTAATTTGAATATATATGTCGTATACATTAGTGTTTGCTTAAATTCCAATAAGTCGAGGGATTCGTATTGTAGGCACCGTTACAAAGAACAATAGAAAGAATATAGTGAAAACAAGCAAGAAACATATTCTTTGCTTTCTCTGACTATATTTATTCACTGGTTTTATTATTAAGTTTAGCTTACAATGTCTAGTGAAGAGTAGCGGATTTGGGTCATTTGAATTTAAACTGAAAGAACTCTTTTTATTCTGGTTGGTTTCGACGCCTCTCAGTCGTGCTTGGCGAAAGTATTGCGCGAATGACGCGAAGTTTACATACAGCCTAAAATCTGGTTATTCACAGCGCGTATACGTGCATGTTGCTTTGTACATGTATATGCATATGTGTAATTACAATTAGTCCAGCCTACTCAATATTTCTTCAGGAATAAATTAATAGTAAAAATGTTTTTGCATAATATGATTCGGAACGATACTTTGCACAAAATAAGCGATTTTTATATAATTGTTACCTCCGTTGCTTCACAAACAAAATATCAATTAAACGGAAAAAAAAGACTTTTTTTACACTTGGCTTTGTACCTTAGAAACAATTTGTCGCGCGTGAAAAAGTTTCAATAAGCAGTTACAGCTAATAAAATTATCTGTAAAATTTTAGCTGTTACGTTACGATAAATCCAATTGTTAGATGACAAATTAGTAAGAGATGCGAAGAAATCCGTTTTCCTTAAATCCTTTATAATTTTAGGTAAAATTGTCTTAAAATATCAAGGATTTGTGGTAAGTAAGTTAATATTAGTCGTATCAAACTACGTGTAGTGAACCAAATTTCGAATCGATCCGTTTGTTAATTTTCGCACAACTTCCGAAGCTTTCGTCAACTTACGAAACGGGAAATACTTTGATATTTGACCGAACAAGATGTTTTCATTCAAACTCTTGGCTAAAATACAGCTACGATCATTTTTTATTAGTTGTAAAATGCAATAACTTTTACATTTCTTATCCTATCATAGTGGAATTTGTTTCTATCAATTTCTGAAATCATTTCATGTAATTTAAAAAAAAAAAGGATTTCTCTAGGATCAATTGACTAGGTACTGACAGATATCTATTTTTCTTCGTTCAAAAAATCGTCAGTACGAAACATTAGGAAATGAAACAGGTGTCGTTTTACAATTTATTACTTGTATTATATGTGGATCCTTTCGTATTGATTGGATGACCATAAAAGATTAATTAATTAACGAACATTTGCAAAGTTGATGCATTTTCATAGTAGGCGATTAGAGGCCTTGAATGTAGCGAAAGAGGCTGCTGACAATGAGAGCTCAACGCGTCGTTGCCGACTCGACCGGAACCGCGATCGCGCGAAAATTGTAACACATGGAAAAAATCGCATTATCTCGGCAGCTATACGATTTAGAAAGACAGTCTTTCTCTAATTTGGTGTTACTCGAGTAAAGGAAACGATCGGTGATATCTATTTCCTTGTTTAATGTTATTTAGAGACAAAAAATAAAAATCAAATCTTTGTGTTTTCTGTTCAACTTATAGTTATTAAAGTCATAAAAAAACGCCCTATAATCAAAATTAATAACAACGAGTTGGAAATTAGACTACTAATTAGCAGAATGGAAAGGATAATTTTATCGAATGTCCGTCAGATTATTCCTTACGTTTTAATAGTTGACATTCTATACAAATTAGGGTTGGAACCATACTCTGCCATATCAATTCTGAGAGCTCGTTTAAGCGAGCAAGGACTATCACACGTTATGAGTTCCCGATGACAGGTTTTTATACAAACTGATGATACTGATAAACTCCCTGAGGTCCTCTAAATTCAATTTGATAATACGAATTACTGGACTTTCATATCCTCTGGGAATCTTACAAACTTCCTTCCTATACAAGAGGATATATATACATAATATATGTACATAAGGCTAAACAGATGCTTTAAGAAGTTCAGAATCAAATACTACATTTCCAGCAACTGTTGACACAAGTCGAGCTAGCAATAAAATAAATAATAAGTCGAGCGGAACAGATAAAAATCTAATGAACAATGTCTCGTCCCTTATACCTACAATCACATTCTTATCGGCCAAAGCAAAAACTAGACGAGCATTACCCTTTAATCCTATCTTATCAGATACTCCAGATCGATCGAATCCAAGTTCAGTCTGATAATTCATGCTATGGGCAATGAGGAGAACCTCGCAAGTATCATATCACTAGTCACGTATCGGCGAAACCTACAAAAAAGAAATTCAGGAGCAAGTTTCGAATTTTATGCCCGGTACCAAACATTGATCAATTTATTACGAATTCAATTAAGACAATAAAGCAATGCAATCCAAAATAATTTTCACTTAATTCTTTGCAGCTATGCAGTTTTTTAGAAAATGTATCGGAAATAGGCAACGAATATACAGAAAATGGGAACAATCTGATTAACCGTTTACACCATACCCAAGTCTGATCAGAGTTCTGATCTTCTGCCCAAACCTGAGACAAAGTTCCATTAAATATAGAATAACTAGAACCAAAGCTCCAACAAGCAAGTAATAAATACTAATATTAAAATATATTAAAACGAGGGAACTGAATCCGATACGGCATTAAAAACGGTCGAAGACTTAAGATAAATAGAATCATTCAGCGCTACTGGAGAAGTAGCCATTTATGTTAATAACAAATTTCTTAGCGAAGAAAACCCACGCTATCTTCGAGACCGTAGTAGTGGAAGCTTATATCGGGCGAAAAATTTACAGGTATAGTGAATATATAAAATACTTGGTTAATTCACAAGCATTAATTACTAATAAATTGCTACACTTACTAAATCAGATACATACACCGTACATGATATGTGGAAATTTTAGTAACCATAATATCTATAATCATAATCCCATATGAAGATCGAATACATTCCTTTCCCTGTTTACAGGGGAAAATTTATTGAAAAAAAACTTGACTGTATAATAACTTAATTCTACTATATAAGGAATATGTTCAGTATAATCTAGCAATCAATTCTTATTCGTTGATATCCGTATTAACGGGTAATTATCATCCGTTAGTCTCTAAAAGGTTAAAGTCGTTAAATTAATCGTTAAGTCGTTAAGTAACCGACGATTAAAACTGTTCGAATTCGAAATCGGCGCAATGTTTATGCACTTGTGTGCAAATTTGTACCTACCTTTGTTATCAGCTGCGATGAAGCCGAGAATATTATCGTGTCTGAGCATCACCGTCTGATAAATTTCGGCCTCCCTGAACCAAGACCTTTCTTCACGCGAGCTGAAGATCTTCACGGCAACGTTCTCACCCCTCCAACGACCACGCCAGACCTCGCCGAAGCGACCTTTTCCAATCGTCTCCACCAGCTGAATCTGGCGGGCTATGCTTCGCTGTACCAGAAGCGGCAGGCCTACTTGGGAGAGGATGGGCATTGAAGAACACGAATTTCAGTATAGTTGAAAATGACTGTCGTGTGCACAACACTAACAATGTGCTTTGTGTGAAAATTTACGAATTCTAAACAGAATACGATACAGTAACAAGATAGTTAAACTCTTTATGTAAAAATGTATGAGTTCCAAACAGAATACGATACAATAATGGGACAGTTTAATCTCTTCGTGGCCCACTCCACACGCAGCATTTTATCGTAACTGGATTATATTAAATAGCTATCACGCCTGGTACACTTAAAAGCCGTTTACAGTTTACAGTACAAAGAAATTTTGCGAAAGAAATACACTTTTAAGAAATAAATATACTTTTGGAAAGTATAATATAAATGAACGTCGGAACGTCAATCCGAACTTTAATGTACGTATTTGAAATTAATATCAATACAACTATAGTCTAGATGGAGCGTCGTGTAAAATAAAAAGAAGTAACAGACTAACTGGTAGCAAACCACTGTTTGAATTATTTTTAAATTTACATCCGAAATAGCACTATTATATTCGATATACATATATTATGGACTGTGCATTGTTGAAAAGAAGACTAGCGCGATGGGGGCAAGGGTGCACATGCTATATTTATGATTGTGTAGAATTTATACGAAACAGCCAATCAAGCTCGCATTCCTTACGCTAGTCGTCTTTCCAGCAACGCAAACAAATTTAAGTGTGACATCTATTTTCGCAGACAAATCTGATTTAGTTATAAAATATCCATTGCTAGGTACATAGTGAAAATGTAAAATGAAACTTGATTAATATATAATTCATTGCATAGCGAAAATTAAAAAAAGTTTGATTAATATACATAGAACTTTAATTTGACCTACCTGAGCCACTGCCACTGGTAGTCATTTCCAGCATATCCCTGATGGTAACACCACCCAGGATGGGTCGATCTGGTGCCTCCTGCGAATCATCGCTATTTCCTGGCCTTTCTGGGGTCTTACGCACGTGATAAATGACCATAACCACCACGCAGATCGCGCATATTGGCATTGCTATCATCAAGGCCATTTTCCAAGTGACCCACGCCGTGTCATCGCCACCCGACCGCACTTTCCCCAACAAATACTTCATTATCATTTTATAGTGAATCATTTAAGCGACAGATCACTCCAAGAAACATAAAACGTTCAAACCATAGTTTTATCACCAACCTCCGACCTTCTAATTTTTTACTATTATTATACTTATCTAATATAAAATGACAATACAAATCTACATTTTTTTAATGAAAGTAAATAGAATGTTGCTAAGTTTTAAATTCATTTTTAATTTTCTACTGTTTTGTCACTGTCTGTTTTTATAAATGTTTCATTTCTCATTTAGTACCTTTGAAACTATTTGTTCCGCGTCAAAGTTTTGTAATCTGTCAGGTTTCAAAGAATTTAACAAAATTCTGGGTTACTTAGATAATAGCGCGTTCACTGTGAAATTGAAAATCATGAAATTATAGAAAAGATTTGAGAACAATTCGTATCAAACACGTACACATAAATATATAATGTTCTATAATATATCTACAGACAAGTATTGTATGAAAATTATCTATTAGCTTACAGTCTACAGTATCGTAGATAAGTAATGAATATTGGATCCGCAGTGGATGTGTTGATCTTTCTATTCTATTATTCAATATATTTTTAAGTTAATTGTTAAAAGGTTTTTTTTAAATAACAATTCGATATCTCTTCTCAACATATTTAAGAGTGAAATTTCGCTTATTTAATATTACAATGGACCAAGCTAAAGACACGGAGATTTATTATAATATTTGAATTAGTATACACGTATCTACAGACAATTATGTGTATGAATAAGACTTCTTAACTCAATGAAAAAAAAGTTTAACATTTGTTATCGTAGCTAAATATCCCGTGAATCAATTTATATTAACCAGTTAGAGACAGTTTAAAGATAAATTGAAAAATGTTGTGAAACGTTTGTAAACTGAACTATTCAACTCTACAAAAAAAAAAAAAAAAAAAAAAAAAAACAAACAAACTCGAGCTGTAAGATCAAGCTAACAAAGTTAAACGAATCCAATAGATTGAACGTAACAGGTTTCTTGGAATGATTTGAAAAGCCAGCGAAGCCATTTTCGGAATAAAAATCAAGAGGTACATGTGTTAAGCTTGGGAAGCAACAGAGATGCAGAAACATCTTCGTGAAACATGCTAAGGCTAAATAATGAGCACACCCAGAAGTATGTAGCAGTGAGTTGCAACAGCTTAGTTTAAACTTTAAATCAACAGAAGCATGCAGGTTACAATTAGATGTCAGAAGGTCAGTAGGTCAGGACTAGGGACAAACTCTTTTCCAATTCTTTATAAATACTTCAACGATCGATACACGATTCGTATCGTACCTTATTCTTTTTATATCAGTCTGTATTATATAGATACAAGTATAGAGAAAGAAAAAAAAAAGAAAAGAAAAATAACGAATTCGATTGAGAATAAAGCATCGAAAGTATCAACATTCTATAATGAAATAACATCCTCTCGATGATTCTGCCTCTTTCCATCACGTCAAAACGAGCGATTCTTTGCATTACCTGTCCGGTTAGTGCATATACCTACTCGTACAACGATGACGGAACCCGCGCATGAGTCATCGTATCATCATGTAGATGCAACGCTCCTTTCACGATGTCTGGATCATCGTATCGTACTGTTCCCAGCTTCACTTACCTGATGATTGATTCTGCTACATAAAGAATATGATTTCCTTCATACGGATGCTGTTAATCGGTTATTCTTCGAAAAACCACACGAATCACATTAGGAAGAACACGAGGTTAAATTTGGGATATGCCTATTAGGAGCGTGATATTTTTGAAAAAATCGAGAATTACCTTTGAATTAGATTTGAAATGATATAGATCGAATTTCAAAGTGAATAATCGCTTTAGCCTTCGAATCGACTTAAAAAATGAATAATCGACTTAGAATCGAATTTGAATACGAATGATCATTTTAGAACCAAATTACGGAAGGAAAAATCATTTATGTATCAAATTTAAAAATGGACAATTTCTTTGAATCGAAGTTTAAAATAAAAAGTTACTTTTCGCTTAAATTTCCATACAAGCACTTTCGCATCAAACTCTGAGCCAAATTAAATAATCGATATCGAGTTGAACGTTAAAAACAAATGGAACTATATAGGAATCTATTGTATCATGTTATAGATACCTACACACCATTACTATTACCGTAATTTTCAATTTTTTCCAGGTATACTGCAGAGGAAGTGGAAAGATGATGGGAACGAACGGCTGTGCTTCGCCACAGGGAACAAATATTCGTGAAATCGGATCGATCACAGAATTGGCGTCCGCACAAGAAGCATCCATCTAGCAATTTCACGATAAGGCATCAAATTGATTCCCACGAGATATTCGATGAGATGACGAATAACGATGAGACAGACGAGTCACAGATGAATGATTGCACGTCCAGGGGATGTCCGATGAAGATTGGCAAAAACCAGTATCTTGCTAACGCGTAATGTTAGTGCATGAACTCGTGCCCTCATCCTTAAATCGACCGTAATACACGATATATGTCATTTTGAACCAAGCATACAATCTCACGCGTCAAATGTTCCCCGAATATCGAACTTTCTTTTTATTGCATAACCGTTTATGTACATAAACATAACAAACAACTCCGTGATTGTTTAGAAAATTTTAGAAAATGTTGTAATACTGCTTTATCGTCGAAATTCGTCGATCAACGAGTGCTTTTCTGTAGAGGAAACAATTTCTGTGAATTATTAGGTTAGCAATGGATCTCTTTGTATAATAATACAAGTTTTTGTTATTTGTTACTATTAGTTTTTAATGGCACACTTGTTTCGAATAATGTATTATTGAATATTATTAAATATATAAATTTTTTATTAAAAATATACGAGCATTATTAAATCTATATTTATAAGATGCAGAAGCAAATTCCTATTATTAATAAAATTTATTAAAAGCAAAGAATAACATAGAATAAAGTAGATATATCTACATTTATAACAATAAGAAATTCTGTGCATAGAAAGTATGTACCAGCATATAACCAATAAAACATATTTAGTTTATTAATGATCATTAATAGATAGACCACTTTCAATGTAACGAGTTGATTCTACTACATGTTACTTTTACTTTTACTAAATAATATTTTTTGCTTAATACTACAAAACAAGTTTACCTAAATACTGAAACTCCAAAAACTTGCATTTACAATAACAAAATGATTTAATGCCATCATTTGCCACATTAGTGCTATGCAATAGCGACCGTTGACGTTGATGCGTCATTAGTGCCATGCGACAATTAAATACTATTCTTATTCTTCTTCAATATATATATATATATCTATTCGTCTCTTTATACATTTCTATCTTTATATTTTTCAATTAAGCATTCCAAATCATTGAGTTACTTTCCTACAGATATAAACATTTCTTAAAACCACATTTTAGTAATTCGTATCGTTAAAATTACAATCTCAACTATAATAGCCATAGCATTAATGTGACAATTCACAAATCATTACTGTAGCATAAAATAATTCGAAAATATAGTGCACTGTGAATGATTAATGGATATTAGGCCGCTGTTCTCGTATTCTACCTTATATTTAATTTCTAAATTAAATTTTTATCTGAATGTAGACCAATTTTTCTATAATTCTATGTTTATGTGCCAAGTTTTCCAATCGGTCGGTAGTTATAACGTAACTTAATAATAATCGTTATATTATAACGATCGGGCCATTTCACGGGCGAGGATATTGAAAAAAAAAAAACAGAAAAAAGAGAAGATGAAAAAGAAAAATACCTGCTGAGCAATGCTATTTACAAACGTATATCCAAACCGAAACAAATCGTTGCAGTGAAAGCTCACACGAATAACTAACTTACTCTCCCTCGGATTTAGTGGAACCCGTATAATCGATGAATACCGCTTTCGATACGTTCTATCAACCCTCCGTCAATACCGCGCGAATACGTCTCGTTATTCTACGCACAGCGTGTCGTGTTGTCGTCCATTTTATTCAACCTTGCCATGCTGTCCTGTTCTCCATTACATTACTTTCTATCTGCTTTTCATACGACTATTAAGCTTATATATCGGTCACTTGCCAATGACAATAATATTATATACATACATACATATATCGTATATTGAGAGGTTGCTTGTCCGATTCGTGACAGTTACGCCAGTAGCATACTCTTCCCAAATTGTAAATGAATAAGATAGCTATGAGGGTTGTATTCTCATTTTTATTTACCCAGATACCTCGATTCAAATAATTGACCAAAGACAACTAAAAAGTAGTACGTATATATTTTTGAACGATATGGTTAATCCTTTCTTACTTGTATAAATTATTAATTGACTAAACGGTAAAATAAAGTATAAATTTGTTCTCGGTAAACTTGACTTCGAATTTTATGAAATTTGAATTTTATTATATTTTCTTTATGAAAGCAAGAAAAAATTCTATTTTTATTATTAATCACTAATAACAAATCATTTTTCTCACGAAGAAAAAAATTTCGATCTCGCAAGTTAAAATGAATGACTTCTGAATTTGAAGTATTTCGAAGGGGTGAACGTTAAATTTATATGTACATATCTATATATTTGATAGAGTAATATTTCTGGTAAATGATATACGTATAGTTATGGATAGGAACTGTAGCCTGTATTACTTCGTATACGTTGAAAAACTGTATAAACTGTACTTTATATACATATGTATGTATATAGAGAAAACTTTGTTTATCATTTATATCTAGGTGGAATACAATCTACATAGAATTAACGCTTGTGTGTAACGTATGTGTGTAGCTGTATTTTGAATAGATAAGAGGCTGTGAAAAGATGGAAGCTTGTTTCATCCTACTCGTAAAGACTAGGATGATTCAAACTTTTACAAATAGATCAGACTTTATGCTTAATATACAATATATGTTAGGTGTTTAGTCATTTATTTCTAAAAATAGAGTCTTTTCATATTTTCGTTAATTATTTTGATATTTTAGATTCTGGCGATGTGACGATTTTACTACAGATAGGAGATGCACTTTTAATATAAGTAGATATATTAGAACTAAAATGATTCAAACAACAAAACATTAAGTCTATCCGAGTCTGTTCGGTATAAAATATGTGGCAAAGAATTAAGAATTATTTCAGACCTAAAAGAAAGTTTCGGAAAGAGAATCATCTGAATGTATTTAACTTAGTTCTACTCTTTACTGCGACTTTATATTATTGTAAAATCATTTGTGAATTGTACAGAATACTCATTTTTAAGCCAAGTTAATATTCTTATTATATAATATCCTTCTGACATTTGTTCCAAGACACCTGATATGGAGAATGTGTAATAATTAAACTCGAGACGAACGTACGATCGAGATATATGTAAAATAAAAACTGCATTTCAAATAAAAATATTTTTAGCCAGTCTGTATTTGAAACAACTCGACAGAGATAAGCGTGAGGCGGTTCTCCTTTTATTCCGTTGACGGCGCGTTTTTACAACATCGTTTTTGTAATAAGAGTCAATAGCATAGCGACCATAACCGCCGTACACTACTATTACACGCACATTACTATCACGTATAATGGACTGCTGGAAACAAGTCCCGCTGAACGGCGTGGCACAGGGGTAAGGGGTGCGCTGCTCTCTATTGCTCATATATGGATATTGTTTTATTGGTATATGTGACACTGTCGGCCATTCCGCGCGCTTATCTTTACGATTAAGTCGAGTCTGTCAGAAATAACCAATTGGGTCCGCATTCCTTTCGCGGGACTTGTCTCCAACAGTGGACAATAGATATATACATATCTATGTACTTACATATCTGATGACGCAACGTATCGTCATCGTCGTTGCATCGTGACATTCGTGACATTCGTGACAAAGAATAGCGATGAAACGAGATGTTTGGCTTTTACCTTCAGTTGTACTAGATTCTTTTCTTCAATTTCTCTCTAAATAACGTTTCAATGTCCCCATTCTATTATTTGAAATTTCATAGAAGTATGGTTTTGCAGATTTCAAACCTAACGCGACAATAAATTCATTTTTTAATACGTTTTATGTTACAAGAAAATGGAAACAGAAAATAAAAGGTTGAAAGATTAGTTAAACACGTAATTCTTAAGTTTTTTAATATTTCTATGTCGCAAGAAGAACAGAACAAAAGGATTTTGAATGAAAGGTCGAAAGACCAATCGAATATTTAATTGTTGTTTTTTAACAATTGTGTTACAAAAAAATTAAAACTGAGAAATTTACGATAAAAAGTAAAAAATTTTCAATATCGAATATTTAATTATTATCTTTTAATTTTATGTAGCAAAACAATCTCAAGGAAAAATGTTAACTAAAATGTCAATAAAAATAAATTCGTTGCAATACTAACTATTCGCTATACAACATAATAGAGAAGTATAACAGCGAAGAAATATTGCAAATATTTGATCTCAACAAAAATCTCGGAAAAAATATGCAGCAAAATAGTAGAAATAATAAGACACAGAACAATAAAAATAACAATTGTTTATGCAGGTAGTGAAAAATTCTGATAATAACGAAATGCTGTTCGATTAATTTCATTATATTGTTGCTCAATATGCTTATAATATGCGATAATTTACAAGCATTTACTTAAACTACTGTGCAAAATATTTGGACACTTAAATTTTCGTTTCCATTTGCTCTCAAATACTATTAGTGGCATACTGAACAAATTTTTTTATCTTAGGTCATTGGCTAAATACATATATCTATTCATATATTATGGACTGTACAACATAATGTTCGAATACTGTTATTACATGTTATTTCTACAAAATGTGCAATAAGATTAATTGTAATAAATGTGCAATTTGCTCGCACGTTATTGAATTCTGCTTTAACTTCATGAACATTTAGCAGATATTTGCAAATGTACCTATATAATATATAGGTACTGACATAAATGCAATTTGTTTCAAGTTTCAACAAATTGCAATTTATCTTAAGAATTTTTGCATAATAAATTATTTCCTAATACTTCGTCGTTCTAATATTTTCGTTACTCACCGTAGATAAATCGCGTTAAATACATTTGCAAAAGACGGACGTAAGTTATCATAATGTAAATAGAATGTATCATCGGGTTATGCAATGAAACAGCGGCCTTACAATAGCGGTGCAAAATATTGAATTTCAAGCTTCGCAAACAGTTCTCTGACAAGGGAAACGCGGGCTGTAAACGAATCACGGTGTTTCGTTTCGCGGTCGCTGCATTATGTCAGCTCGATATAGTGAAACGGGACGCATGAACAAAGATAACGTGTATATACTTACAAAGGACATGTATAGAGCTAAATATGTAATGTGTATGTGACAAAGATGATCACCCGAACCCAGACAATTCACAAAAAGCATCAAAAATCGATGATTAAAAGCCCAAAATTCTTTTTTTCTTTTTCTCTTTGTTTCTTTACTTCATTTTTATATTTATTCTATTTTTATCGCACATGTTTTTCCAAGGTCGTCGTTGCGAAGATTCTCTTTATTTAGCTAGGATTACAATAGGTAAAAGAATATACTATTACAATTTAATACACTTTTTTGCCGATTTCTACGCAAAGGTATCTATTAATGAAGATAAGAATATATAATATAGATTACTTTTAACTTTCAACGTTAGATATTGGATATCGCGTGTCACTATCGCCTTGAAAATGTAAATCGATCAATATGCATTAGTTCAGTTCTTCGTTTACTATGTCGAAATTTCTGGTTTCTGTTCCCGATTTTATTGATTCAACAATTAGACACATGACGCGACGTCACTATCATACTTAATCATAATACCAATACATATTATACATAGATAGGTACCTATATTTAAACAGCAAGAAAACAGATATTTCCACAATATGTAAGACAAAGATAGAATTCATTATTCGCGTCTCGCAAATACATCAAAAGTTATATCTACTTACTTCGATTTTTCTCTTTTTTTCTTTTTTTTTTTTGTTCATCGATTAATTTTAATACCTTTATTCTCTTCATTTTATTTTTATATATTAACAAATGAAAAAATTACGCTTGTTTCTTAGCTATTTGCTAAGGTCTACCTAAAGAAATGTGAACGTAATTTTTCTTTAATAGTTAGCGATGTAGTGTCATGTGTAAGTACAGTTAATTCGTACTCATATTGTATTTATCAACTTGAAAGAGTAAAGTCGAGAGAATTTTGCCGCGAAACCGAAACAACAAATAAAGTAATTTCTCCGAACAACGAATAGATTAACAATTTCAAATTTCATAGGAATTGTTCATTCGCTTTCGCCTATAGTCGATCGACCTTGGAAGGAAACAGAGGTTGCGGAAGCTGTACCTCGTTCGAGGTAATCGACGAGTCGGAAGTATGGCCCACCTCTGGACTCGCGAGGAGTAAAAGAGGGCCTTAGGTCGCGATTGCAGAAGTCGGAGTGGTCGCAGCAGGCGACCGCGTATTCCACGTCACCTGGACCGTGTAGCGTGTTATTCGCTTTGCACCAGACTGAGTATTCGGGCGCCGGGAAGAAGCGCACCTTATCATAACACCTGAGAACAATTTACATCACTTCCGAACCAGAATATTTACCGTATCTCCGATCAAAGGGAAGAAAAGCGTTTTTTTGTTACACAAATTCTCGATCTCTTTTCATTCGTTTATTAGGTGTTACGTATACGCTTTTATTTTCAAGCGTGTCGTGATTTTCTGATATTTTTATGTTCAGTTATTTCAGAGATAATGCATTGCGTCTCATAAGTATAAAATCACTGAAAAGCTTTCGATTTTTATGTGTTGTTTATCTACCACATATGTATATGTAGGTATGTATGTACAATCTGCAGTATCATAACTGTTATAACTTAAATTGAAAAGTGTATGGATAATCATTATAAATGATTAATTTTTTTTGGTTACTGGTAACGATTAGTCGTTATTATCGGCAATGAAAGCATTCGTTGGTTGATGCTGGCTAAAAACAACTTCCGTCGTCGATAATGATTACCACTAATCAGCAATCATGAAAAAGGTTGTAATTATAACCAGAACATTTAAATATTATTATTTTTTAAGAATTTCATTTTTTGGAGAATCTCTTTAAAATTTAGCGGTCGATGTTTTCTACTTAAACAAAAATTAACCTTTATTCGATGACTTCCTCCGTAAAGGTGTCATAAATAACTGTAACGTTTTACCTCCGATTATACCGCGGTAGTGTGTGAGTTAATCCATTGCTAATTTTCATAGAACAATGTTGTGCGTCTATTATTATATAAAATACGTATTCATATTATGTATTTCGTTATAGGTATGCAGGATGTCTGAATGAAGTTTTCGCATATGAGATGAGGTGAAACTGCTACTTGTAAAAGTAAGTCTTACTAATATAAAAGCTATTGAAAATATCGAACATGAATTACATGTACAGTTGTGCTCTTCTAATTAAATTATCATACAGTTCTTGCAATGTGTTACACTTTCTTTATACACATTATATGTAAACAAAGATTGAGCTTAAAGCACAATGAAATGAAATTGTAACAATCATTTTTATAAATTGAAATGTTTGATTTCACATAAATGCTTCTAATCAAGTTTTCTCATATTGAAGATTTTACGGCAGTTTTATATTTATGAGACGTATTGTAATTGTAATTTAGGGCAGAAAGATGTATTATATTTTTGGAGAATTTTTGTAACGGTACCTCATTGAACGGCCACTTGCTCATTTTTCTTTGTTTATTTCCAAGCAAGATCAATTACGTTTAAATCAAGTATCAGCGTCATTCTGCGCGTAAAGATATTGTAAATAAATTACAGACGAAAGCCGCAGCTGGTCAATGCTCTTTCCCTGTTCTTTCTTCGCTTTTGCTACTCTTTCTCATGGCCTTCGTTGGCCAAGTGATAAATTACTCTTATTATAAGAGTTATAAATTCGGAAGAGCACACCAACGAATAACAGGCAGCCGAGATAAATTCGGGAATTAATCATTAGTAACTCACGATCGCGGCCATTAATTCACATGGTTTTTTTTTTTGCTTGGTAATTTGGCCGTTAAGAGGCCATATTATAACATAACGTCGTTATCTTCAGGCTCTTTACGGACGCGTCGCTGCGTCGGTAATTTCTTTTTTTCGCACTCTTTCAATAAATTCTCCAACGAAAAAAAAGAACCACTGCACCCCATGAAAGATATGGTTCTCAAAGGGGAAATTCAATAAAATTAGTTTATTATACATGTATGGCGGTTCACGAAAGTATTTGGGCGCGTATCATAGAAAATAATTGTGTGTGAGTATGTTGTGCATATTATACATATAACATTTAAAAAATTTCATTAACATTATAATACAACGCGATTATCATAATTATATTGGTAAAATTTAAAACCGATCTCAAAGTGCAGGTACATAGGTATAAGAATTACAACATATATTTAGTAAAAAAGTTAGTGTATATAGCATAATTTGAATCATTTTATCTTCAACATATAGGTTATAAATGATAAGTACCTATTGAAGATGCTCCCACTGATATTCAGGCATGTTAATACAATGTAAATTCACCGTTTAAATATTTTTGTGACCTCTACAAATTCATACATTTTTTTACTAAATATCTTTTAATTTCTATGTCCTATACATATATTTCCAGATATTTGTAGATTTGTTTCAAACTTCACCAATATATGTAATCATAAGGTTTACAACATAGTCTCATTATAATGCTGATCTGATGAAACGTCAAAATATGTTATGTAACATAAAAATATAGATATTTATAAAGAATTTCCACAAATGTTCGAACATTTCCGTGAGCCGCTATACCTACCGTTATACAAAAGATATGTAAGTCGAAAGATATTCACATGGTTAGTTTATAATTTTTGTTCATTACTCGAACGCATAAATGCATATTGACGACGTCAATTCTATTATTCTAAATGTACTTTGTCGTTTTGAACTTGGCATGATACGAAATTATCGCAATGTTTAATGTTGACTCGTGAAATTTTTTAATACAACCATAGTTTGACAAGCATTTGTGCAACAAGGTACTTTTTAATGCATATTATCTAAATATATTCTTGAAAAAAGAAAGCATACGAAACATTTGCCAGTATTCAATTACAGCGAATATTCCCACTAAACCAGTATAAAGTAAACATTTTTAATCTCTGAGAAGTAGTACATGTACCTACATTATACAAGTACAAATATACATATATACAGTATATAGAGTTTTAAAAGCCGCGGAGGATAGGTAGCTAAAATCGATTCTCCGTTAAAATCGGAGAAAAACGGGATTTAATTCGTTCTACTGAAGTTGATTACCTTTCGGATGCTTTTACGTCATCTTCTTCAGACAATTCACAAGAACAAAGGAATTGGAGAAATTAAATTGAAAGGTCGTGCAGAGATGAAAATAATAATAGCTACTAAGGTAAAGAAAAAAAAAAAGAGAAACGAAGCGTGGGTGCAAGATTTTATTTTACGTATGAGAATCGTACGAATGATTACAATAAACATTTTGCGCTTTAAAAAAAGCACTTGAGAACACGGATAGCTTAAAGACCACTTACACTTAGTGCGAATAATAAATTAACCAAATTACAATGCAAGTAAGCATCATTCGATAATAATCACTCGTTAAATGAGTTAACATTAACACAACATCGAAGCTTCGATCGCGTTTTCACGGGATTAGACGACGTTCAAAATTTAAATACGCCACGAGTAAAACAATTCGACACAAAATATGAGTAATTATTGTTACCGGTAATACCATAGTATAACATGAGGAATAAATTTACCAACTAATAACCAATATTATTCGATTGACGATGGAATCGCGTAAATTTTTGTACGTGATTCAAAAAGGGATAAGACGAAACTTTCAAAAGTATTTAAAAATATGTTATTGATAATTAGTTTATGAGCTAGGTCTATTTTTGAGAAAAATGGTCATCAAGCTGCACATGCGCATTTTCGAGACTTTATCTATTACAATATTTTTAAATAAATGTACAGAGGTTCTGTTCCTCAAAAAATATGTTTGATTACGATGTGGAGATGTATAGTCAGCATACGCCAAACAAGATAACACAAGAAGATAAGCGCTCGTCTATATGATCTTTTCTTGATTCGCTACAAAGAAAACTACAGCAAATAAAGACAGAGTTAATTCTCAAACTGATTACCTACTGCATCTTTTTAAATATTTTTGGCAGCTTTATAGTATAATCTTTCGATTAATATTAAAAATTATTATTATTATAGATCTACGCGATTGTATCGTCAATTGAATAATACTTCTTTGCAAGCAACTGGCTTTTAAATGTTTTTAATGATAATACTTAATGTGATATTATTGTATCTCACACCGACCCTTCGAGCTCTAAAGTTATTATCTATCTACGACTCTAAAAGATAAATTAACGCGTATATTGCATAATCTCTTAGAACTGCTGTGATATTATATACATATACAAGGATGAAATTGAAGGAAGATTAAGAAAGGCTAGCAGAGCAAGTCTTCTTTTTCTAACAGAAACTGAGAAGAAATATGTATTTACAAAAGATATACCATTTGAAAGAATCTGTTTACCAATATCATTATAATATTTATCTTCGTTAGAGAGTGCAGAGAGGTACGTATATGGCAACATGCTACCGGTGCTTTCTAAAATCACTCGGGAGGACTTGCGGTCTCCTCGTGCAATAGTAAGTGAAAATATGCAGGAGGAGAGTACCTTGAAGTAACTAGAACCTCTATAGGTGGCAAACATTTTCACACTGTTTCCTTTTAAAATCATTAATCATCGTTATATAACTTTTTATGTCTATAAATATCAAAAAACGAAATCTTTCAATAAATTAAAAGAATACTATTATAGTGGTAGTATAATTTCTCTTTATCTTCACGTTTTTCAATTATAAACTTTTGCGATTCATGTATTAAAATGTTATTAATATAAATACATTAGACAATATTAAAGGAAATCAAAAAAAGAAAAGGCTATTGTTATATTTCTTCAATCGGCTGTGCTGCAATAAAAAAATGTTGAACAGTGAAAAAACAAGAGAGGGGACAGGCGGTAACGTATTTGAATAAAAAAAATCCTAGATATTTGAGAAAGCTCGATCTAAAGCTATAAAGATACACTATCATCGAAAAATATGTGAACACTTTGATCGGTTTGTGTTAACAATATGTGAATGTTAGTAAAATGTAGAAGTTAATGATAAATAGATGAATAAAAATAATATATATTATCGATTTGTGGAATGATGATTATATTATAATTTGTGGAATTTGTGGAATCATGATTATATTATAATTAAATTAATATACACATATATATATATATATTATTTTAATTTCTTTTATTATATTAATATTATACCTTTTATTATTATATTAATATATTAAATATATATAATTAAGTTAAATATATGTATTATATATGTATATGTTTAATATAAATTTTATGTTGCGTGTATACAGGATGTATCCTTTAAGGCCATCTATGATTAACCACCATTTTTCAGACATTTCCAATAATCTGCCAGTAAAATGTTTTAAACAAAAGTTCAAATCTGTTAATTTGAACGAAACAATGTAATTTGGATATTAAAAATTTTCGAAAAAGCCTTCTTGACATTCTGTATAAAAAGTTGTTAACCTATTTATATGGAGAAGCAATTAGTTTAGTAGATATTTTATCTTTATAATTTGAGAAATCTACCGGATGAAATAAATGTAAAGCATTACTTTTATATTTGTACTGCTTGTCTCTCATACGATATATTTCACGACATACTTTATAACATTTTATACAAATTAAAATAGCCGTTGAACTAATTGTCTTTTGACATAAGTAGATTAATAACTTTATATATGGAATGCAAAGACGAGATTAACATATTAATAGAATAAAGGACGATATCCAAATATGGAATAGTACCTGGAATAGTATTTTTAGAAATATGACAGATTGTCAAATATCTGTCAAATTACTATAGGCTATCTCAGTTACTCACTTTGGTATTGCTTATTTTGCCAAAGACCTTTTGCAATATTCTATTGGAGAAATATAGATCAAGTGGCTCGATGTGTTTTGAATTAATGAAATTTCTCTAAATGTTTTATATAACACACATAATATGTGTGGGTATACAAGAAAGCTTTTTATGATAAGCGTTGCAATATTTTCGTGTACCACTATAGGTACATACTCGTACAATCTTTTTCATCGTTAACATTTACTGTTGCTGCTGCTACTGCTGCTAATGCTGCGCACATACTATGATAATAATAATGTACGTAATACCCATAGCGATGGAGAGAGTGAAAGAAGTTGACTAGGCATGAGCTATGATGCGATACAATGATGGGCACTGAGCGTTTGCTGAGCGACGAATAATCATCGTTCGATTTGAATCGGAAGTAATAAAATAATTATATTAAAGCATCGATGGAAACACGCGGACGAGTCAACAGCATGAAAATGTAATTGATACTTTAAATTAACAAGATGCTCTCCGACATTATTACATATTATCATATACATATATATCTATACTTAGTACTGTATAGAAGGTCTCGGTCATTTACAATAGTAATCTGAGTAGTAGCAGTGATAGTGATAACGACAATTATATTTTATAGGGAATATTTTCACATGATCTTACATAAAATCTTTTCAAATCCTTTGATAGCTTTTTATGGCGTTACTTATGTATTTGTAGTTCTTTCTAGTTTACAATCTTCTTAGAGATGTTTCTTACAACGTATTTACTTATCAAAATGATGTGGAGAGTATTTTCACATTGTTTTAGATAAAAATGGATCTCTTAATATTTTCTTTATGTGAATACTTGTAGTTATTCCTGTTTCATAAATTACTCATAATCGACAATTCTGGAATTAAGCATATCTCGAAAAGTCAATATCTATGTAATACCAGATTTAAAGTAACATTAAATATCTATTCATTTGTAAAAACAAAATATTCATTTAGTAGGTGGCTTAAGATTTGTATACAGTACAGTATACATAGATATACATATAGATATATGTATAAATATTTCTTATAACATGTACACACAAGCGCGCGCGCACACACACACACGCACACATACATACCCACCCCTAGCATATTTATATGTACTAAATATATACCTACACAATATTTTTGTTCTAACGGAAATCAACGTCTGCAATAGCAGGAAAAAGATTAGCAGATAGAAAAATGTGAAAAATGTGAAAAATGGTGTGGGGAATCGTAGCTACAGTGAAGGAGATAGAGAAGACAGTGATAGAGAAGAAAGTGAGTAAAGAGTGAGAGAAAGAAACAAAGTGAACTGCAGCAAAAGCCTGAGCCACCTGCAGAGTCATCGCTACTTCCAGGTCGTTTGACTGTACCTTTGTTGCGAGGGTGTAGCTGAGGTTTCAGATCCCGATTGCAAAAATCCTCTTTGCAGCACTCGATGACAAAGGTCGTGTTTCGCGAGTCGCTCGTCATGCAGAAGATGAGCGGCTCGGGCTGCGACGACGACAGCTGTTTATGCACGCACCTTCAAGCCGAGTTTGCACCAGTTTCAGAATTAAAAAAAAACCAAGAAAGAGGCAAACCACAACGTGTAATGTCATTTAGGGGGGGGGGGGGATAATCGTGCTTTTGGATCACGGCTGGGGACACTTGACGTTACTCCGTGAGAAATATCAAGGGCAATGTTAAGGAGCATACGCACATATGTATGTGTATATGTATATGTATATGTACGTTACTCTCAAGGGAGAACGCGACTCTCGCGAGTAGTATTCACCGCGGTGCGACGCGACGCGATGGTAGAACGATAAAATAACATAAGATACGTTTTCTCTTTTTATCATTTTCATTTTATCTTAATTCCCATTTCCTTCTTTATTTTTAACCTATTAACTGAAAAAAGATAGCTAATTCGTCATTCAAATTGTTCATCCACGAATAGCTCACGAAAGTATTCCAAAACTTACTGTTAGTGAGAAGCTAGTACAACATAAATAATGGTCTTAAATCTACATATAATTAGTACTTTAACGTGGCTCCACTAAATATGTATCGTGGTTTATTCATGTAATGAATAATTTAATGCTTGAATACTTTGATGATCCGTGCGAAGTGTTGCAATAAATTGCAATAAACTTTTAACTTCTATATATTCACATTTTTAAATCCATTTCAAATTGAACCAACATAATTATGTTAGTCGTGTATCAGTATCATGTTCATAAAATTTCAAAATGTTTTTTAATACACTCACTATAAATGTATATCAATATCCATAAAAAGTTTCTGCAAGTGTTAAAATACTTTCGTATAAGAGCCACTATATTTTATTTGATTCAAAAGTGCTAAAATAAATCAAACTAAAATTGGTGTTACGTCTATTAAACCTTATTTTCACAATTACAGAAGCTGCTATTTCAGAGACAAGTCAGTTAATAGATTAAATTAAATGGTGAGTTGAGAAATTAAAGATGAGCGACGGAGAAACGAAGGAATTTCTTGCAATTAATAATAATAATTTCATTCAATTTGATAAGCCAAGATTTAAGATTGCATAACAAAGAAGTCATGAAACCTTCAACAACCATGAGATCATTATCTAAAAATATCAATTCGCGTTTGGAAACGTAACGACGCGACGTAACGAAGCAACGAACGTGTTACTCAAGGAACGTGTTTTATAAAAACACGTCGAAATACAAGTTGCAGAAGTTAACAATGATATCTTAGACTCATCAAATTAAATAATCAGAGATAATTGTGGATTATTTCAGATATAAGAACAGGTTCTAATAATTTTAAAATTTATTAGTTTAACTCTTGAAAGCTATCACTAATAGAGATCGTCTCAATGCTATTATGGATAAATTTTTATTTGAAAATTCGATATATTTTAAAAGTCAAACAGACGCAACTAAATATTTTATCATCCAATACCAGATGAAAAGAAGAAAAATTATTATTTGTATCTAATGGTTAGAAATAACATTAGAATGGAATCTTTAAAATATTGAAAAAAATAATTAAAAATAATATTGAAAGAAAATTCTTATGAAATGGAGTTTTACTCATAATGACCTATGAGGATAAATGAATTATTTTAATTACGACACGTACGATATTCCTTGTTCCCCATAACCCATAAACCCTTCACAATTCACATTTCGCATACACTACCTTCAAAAATTCAAAAGTATCCACACATTTGCTTACTTTTGACAAAATGTACCATAATTACAAGGTTATGGATACCTGTAATGATCTTATTCTTTCTGATCATCGTAGCTATGTATGATAGAATATTATTGACTGAATTAACTTTTAAAAGACAATACGCAATTATAAAGCTGACGTTTGTATCTGTCATATCTTATTTATAGAATTACATATTTTGTTACTTGTATAATCGAAGTAGGGGAACATAAAAAGAGTAAAAGGCAGTACAACTGTATCATAAGCTTCATCGTTCTACCGATTTAGCAATTATGCTCGTATCCTTTTATATTTAATCGAGACTCCATCATTCCGTGATAACATGATTGTCTCATATACACGCGAATCTTTTCGAAACGAGCAAAGCGAGCGTACAGCGGAATAAAATTCGTAGCCGGCTTTGAGTCACAAATATGCATCTGTACAAAGGTACGATGTACAGCGTATAATATATTGCGTACAGCATACCACGGGATCGCCGTCTCGCGAAAAAGACACGTTCGAGGTGTACGGTCGCTGATTACTTCGCACCACTGTTAAAACAGGCGGATGCTGGCGCGAATGGGCTCGCTAAACAAACTTCAGCAAACGCTGAAAAAGGAACAGGGGGAAAAAACTAGCGGAAGAAAAAAACAAGAAATTCAAAACGGAAAGAAGGTAACAGTGTAAACGGTAGAGTTGTTAAAAATCGAAAAAGGGAAGAAGAAACAAACTGTTCAACACCGTGCAATTCAACACTCGTTTGTGATACCTGACAGTGGGGGTAGCCAGTCGTAGCAGATCGTCGTTCCTGAAATCCCGTTATTTCTCTCCCGGCCAGTGTACACAGAGCAAACAGTAAAAAAGAAAAAAGAAAAGTAAAGAATAGAATAAAAGTAGTTAACCCTCGCACGGCGGATATAGGGTTCATAGGGACCCAGCCGCGTACCGCTTATTTTAAAGTCGCGAATGTTCGCCTGAAATCAAACACCTTATCTCGATTGAGAGATGAAGATTTAATGTGAATTTCTATAATGATGATAATACTATTTTTTGTTGCCAGTAATCATTATCGACATTATAGAGGACGAAACATTTTTTTGTTCAACTAGTTTCTATCATCTACCATTATCAACTCTACCACATATTCGTATTAGTATTAGACGCTAATAGATAATTGAAAGTAACTAAACAAAATTTCCATCATCTATGTACATATGTATCTATAATGATTACCGGTAACCAAACAAATTCTAATTAGTATTCATACTTATACAATAACATTTAAATACTGATATTTTTTCATCTTTTAAAAAGGCTTCTTTAAAATTTCACGATCACTGTCTTCCGTTGAAGAAAAAATTTGTTTAACTTTTTCTCAATGACTTTCCTTGTAAAATTTTAAAAACCGTTATTTTTGGTTCCTAATATGTAGAATATCGCAAATACTTAAATCCATAAAAATCAATGACTGATTTGAAAGTAATCGACCAAAACTAAAAACAATTTACACCTATGCAATATATTATAATATTTCACGAACATATTCCATATGTCATGTGGGCTAAATTAGATGATTAAAGAATGTTTCGCTGGAAGTCCGCTTGGTCCCAGTACCCGCCTCGCACGTGGATAAAATATAAAGCTATAACCATCCATTTTACCTTTCGAAGATTAAAAATTCTGTGTACGATTTAGCTGTTAGCTTTAGCTGTTCTTTTAACTCCATCTAGTTTGTGCGAGTTTCGAATTTATTCGTTCGTTAATAACGTTAATTGATCTCACAATCAGAAGAATGACGAGATCTCATCGAGAAGAGAATTCTTCGGTCGTTGAGCCAAAGTTAAAGTCTAGCTGGATTAAAGCAGGCACAATGTATTAAAACGAAACTCTCCAACACACCAAAATGAGGATAAAAAATAATAAAACAAAAGAAAAAGAAACGTATACAGAATAGGAAACCAGAAAGAAAAAGAAAACGGCGGTAGTTAGAAGGCAAACGATCGTCATCATCATCATCACTATCACAGATGCAGTGATATGTTGTTAGTCAAATTCGTCCATACCTGGAGTTCGACGAAATCAATAGAAATTTTCACAGAAAAAAGGCAAAACAAGAAATACAGAAGGGGCAAAAAATCCAAACGAAATATGCGAGTGTACATTGTACATACGAAGATCGCAACTCGTTACTCGTTACGAAACAAGCCTCAAGATGATCCACAACGAGCTGTAGTTCGAACGCGCGCGTTTTGTACAAGCCAAACCATGTACGAAATCTCGAATGTTCCTTCATGCTACATACGATATGTTTATCTATGCTTGTCTATGCTTTACTTTTTTCTCTTATTCTTAACAATTTTGAACAGCGTTTAGTACGATTTACGCAAATTTAGGACGTGATTATATCTCCTCTTTTTGTAAAAAAAATACTAGCATTAAATTCTTTTAAATACGGTGGACTAGAAATTTTAGCGGTATCAGTCCACTCACCGTTGCTGGTTTTCATAAAACTGTGCTACATTTATTATGATAAAGACTGATTATATTTTTTTAAATTATGAAAATGTATCGCTGCAGAGAATGAAGTTATAACTTGATAAACTATGAAATTAAAGGGATGATAACTCTAAAAGTTGCAGTACGTGACTAAATTGAAATTCTTAAAATCCTGATCTACAAGAATGTGAATTGTGATTTTCAGTCCGTATATAAATGGACAATTTTTTCATTATTTCGTGATATATCAAAAATTTACTCAAGTTTGCATAATAAGTATTGGATTATACTATATTATATTATATCATTAAATTATTATGTAATAACAAAAAAATATCGAATTTTTAACATTTTTCAAATTATTGCATTTTTTAACGTGCTTCTTCTTTTAGGCGATTTATTCGTGTTTCGATGTGTATCTGGGACGAAAAAGTTTGTTATATATGCTTTATTTGCCAAATTTCCCAAGGCAAAATATAGGAATATATATACATTTCATATTAAATGAAAGAATTTTAAAAAATGAAGTACATATCGTTAGCGGATAGATAATCGCTAATCATTGTCACCGATGTTGATATTCTCAAGCAATATTAAGCATCATTTACGCAAAATTCAACGATATTGATTAAATTTATTAAAACAAACAATATAGCTTGAGTAAGAAGATGAATCCGAGCAAAGAAAATATTTTTTCCATTCGACTCCGTATGTGAAATATGACACATATCTGTATGGTTTTTTTATGCTGAATCCATTCTTGAAATGGGATTGAATTTATTTTCCTGAATCGAGCGCCAAAGGATTTGTGCTCGATCGATAATCGATTACACGCGAAACGTGTCACAATGGTAGTCGAGCTGTATGAGAATACGTCAGGCAAAAATTGGAAAAACTAGAAAAGTGAAAGTTAGATAAAAGCGGGAAAAGGGGGTGAAAAAATGGAAGGAAACAATTTCCGATGATTAGTTGTATTTTTTAGAACAGAAAATTCAAATTGCTCCGAATGAATTATTATATAATGGATGATAATTATTAACTGTACATTAATTAATTAATTAACTGTACATGTACATATATACAATACATATCACTACATACTAACGTTCATTGAGTATTCTGACACATTAGCTAATTTCTAACAACAGTACATGAATATTAGTAAAATGTACAAATTAATCGGAAGCTAATGGTTATAACAGCAATATTCATAATTTTTTTTCTTTTAGGATCAATAAACAACACATTTTAATTATTTGTTTAAAAATTGATCAACAGTATATTGAGATTTGAAACGCGATTAATCGATGTATGTATTGGTTTGAAACGTTATTGTTTGAATTAATCACGATATAGATTTAGAAAATCTATTTGTTGAGGATAAATAACTTTCCCAGAATGTTTTATTATCAATTTTATTGAAAAATAACTGCCATAACTTGTTCACATCATAATAAAATTAATTCTATCATATCATAACAATGATACAGAATGCAGTTCTTTCGATTTATCAATACACAAGATACGTTTTCTTTCTTACTCTAAAATGCATTCTACCAAAAATAAGCAAATGCCCAAATACTTTTGAACGGTAGTAGATACGTACCTACTGTATATATGTATGTATGCAGGCGAGGAAGAACTTTCTCTTTAAGAATTTGCATATTATAACGGTATTATCTGGGTATCTTAAACGTTGCGAAATTTAAACATTGTCGAGAATTAGAGAATTATCATAAAATATATCAGATATAGGAATACTACTACAGCCTACGTTAATCGATCGTTTTACGAGGTATTAACAAAAGCCTGTTAAATTGGATAATCTGTTTTTATTTGAAGACCGTTAAGACCGTTCTCTCCAATCTCCAATCCAATGGATATCCATACCGGCGAAAAAGAAACCAAGTAACGAACTGAGCAAGTAACAGATACTCAGTGGAGAAGCATTCAAGGTCATGAAAAGAACATTTATCTATTCTATGCTCTATACTCTATACTCTATTTAGATGCGTGTAACACGTGGTTCCTATAGCTTTGCGAGCTCTCACCTGTTTTAGTTTTAATAGACAAACCGTGAGTGTATGTACGCGAAAGCATAACACGAACGGAATCATAAACCCGAGAAGATTTTACGTCACTGTCCAAACATCGAGCTCCTCTCTGTTCTTTTGCCCTTCGAACAGTTTCTTTCAGAAACGATCTCACTGTTATTTTCGAGACCCTGAAATTAACGCAGGTAAAAAGTTTGATTCGCAGCCGATCCAATTCGAAGGCTAAGAATATATAATGTACAAGGTGACTTGGATTCGATATATAACTACAAATATACACAATTGACGGAAAAAATGTCGAAGATGATACATCGTTAGTCGTTAGTCGTTAAGATCTGGGCCTTCTAAGAAACTATTATAAAACGGAGGAAGATTGGAAATTTTTAATTATTTTAATTATTAATTGGTATCGTTGAGTCATAGATGATTAAAATAGCTTTAATTAGATTTGGTTTAGGTTATTCTGTAACATTGTTCGTAATATTGTATTTGTTTTACTAATTATAGCCAATCTGTCCTTGCATCCATCTTAGTTGTTTAAGATTTAACTTTACAGTCTTTCAAACATTTCTAGGATTTTAAAATAAAGTACGATGGCTCACGTAACACGAATCATGTTAAGAAAGATATATCAGATCTCCAGCTGTATAAAGTTCGATCCGCGATAGGGGGAATACGTTCGTGTTAAGCTATGAGTGCATAACGTGGACGCGTCGTCACGCTATTTGAACCTAAATAGTGGTGCGTTAACAAATGTAAAATATGAAACACGAGAGTCGAGAAAAGGGAGATTTGAGTTGTTCCAGAAAGGAAGAATGGTATTTATGAGCGGCGAAATTTTAATCGGGTGCACATCCCAAACATGTGTGTTCGCAGAGTAAAGTATGTTGGTGAATTGGAAAGGGGCAAAATACGGGATAGATAAAGAGGAAAAAGAAAAAATAGGAAAAGAAATAATGAGAAAGTCTGAGAATAGGAGAAAAGAAACACGAGCACTACGTTTATGATTACGATACTTGCTACGTATATACATACGACTGCAAGAAATGCAGTTAATGATCTCGTTAGGAAATTCGCTATTGCGTCCGTTTTCACAGTTAATTATAATATAAGAAGAAGAAGATGTGGGCGAGCACCATATTGGTAGTAGATACGGTTTAGATGGTCATATTCATATGTATTATGTAGAGTTGAATCGGAGTCGAATGGAAAAATATTTCCGTGAAAAACGGTTTCCACGCATATAACATAATACAGTAAATGTCCGGTTAGATGGTGATTTAATGGATATGCACCTTTAACTAGTCACATTTTTGTTCAGGTAAACAGCATTATATATACATGCACGCTATTTTCATTCTTTTTATTTAAAAACAGATAAATAATAATTACTATATGTTTCCAGTATAACCGGTCATTTATTTATCTGGTTAAAGATTCGATTAATCTGGAGTACTGTAATAAAAAAGAGAAGAGAAAAATAACGAAAGAATAAAAAATAATAAAAAGGTCCATAGAATTTTTTAATGGGACAGTTTCATGCGTATTTGCGATTAAAAATTGAATCGATTAAAGATGGCAATTATAATGAATGTTATAAGGAAACAATCTAGTCACGAAATAAAATCGCAAACTGTATTGGCTGGTTTGAAAAGTTCTGCTCGTTTCTTCTCGATTCCGAAATCTCTATTTTTAAATCTCGCGAATACGCTTCCTTCGCTTCCGCTCTGGTGGTATCACGACATTGCGTGGTGGTATCACGTCGAAACATCTTCTTACAGATTCGTTGATATTTCGATCTTTTTACAAGTTTTTCTTAAAATTATTTAGTATAATGCAAGGAATATGCTTTTGTCTCATACGCCCTCTCATTGTCAGAACGTTTGCTATTTTCTATACAACATGATGATGATAATTGGAAACAATATTCGTTAAACTGTATAAACGATAAACGGTAGATTGGAGTACATATCAAAGAGCAAAAGTAATAATAGCAGAAAGCTCTGCTTGGAGCAAATTTAATTCGAATAATTCTGAATTGGATCGTTAGAAAGTTTTAAAGTAAAACTGTAGAAAGACTAACTGGACTCCGATTTCGATGATCTTTGAATATACTGTAGTAATTGTAATTGATTTTTTGAATAACTTTTTCCTACCCATATAAGGGCAAAACTTGTTTAATTCGCGAGATATTCGCGAAGAACTGCTGGTATACAGCGTATTTCTGCCTATAGTTGCACGTTTGTGGCAGCGGATGTGTTAGTGTTTGTTGCCGGCTGCTTATCTTCTGTTTTATAAGGGAGCGACCTTAAAGGCCCGATGCACAATGCGAACACATATGCGAAGCTACAACAATTGTAAACGTCTACTATAGTTCAAAAATGAATATCATAAATGTATTTATTGTGTTTAGGCTAAATGTAAGTCTTTTCGATACGGCTGCCACGAGATGCTCAAAACCACTGTAATCCTCACATTAAATAATAATTATTCTTATCGTAAAATAATATCAACTCTTCATTCATCTACTTTTTTTATAATTAATTTGTTATTATTTCGCGCGACTAGTAGGTAGTATGTGATTAAGCGTCTGCAATACATAAAAAAATTTTGTATTTTTAGTATATAGAAATAATTAATTATCATTAACTTTTGTACTATGCTGTAACGTAACAACATAAAATATAGGGCATAAAAGACAAATCTATATCAATATCTGAATATTTTTCTGACTTACTATACAAATACAATGAAATTATAATAAAGTATACATATATCCATAACTCAAGTAGCCAATTTTATTCAAAGCAGGGATTGCACGTTGTAACACAACAGTTATATAATCGTAACAATAAAGTTCCATCATCGTTACTCTCCCTCCTATCTGTTCTAACGAGCACAACTTCCATTCCGATCCAACCAAATAACAGCACGATAGTGACAATGAACAACTTGGAAGAACTTTGTTTTCTTTTGCTTGGGATCGTATCGAAAAAGTGACACGAAGATCGACACAGTTTTCAATCGCAATCACAATTTCTTTTTTTTTCGGAATCAATCGCATCGGTCGCAAAGTGTGACAAACCCTATGGGTAAACATTACGAGAATCATTTTGCAATTTCGTCCCAGCATCGATTTATAAAACTCGGGTCATACCAGTTACGCGTGTCTCCTAAGTTCTAATCCTAACCAACAGGATGATGAATACACCAATGGATTAGTGTGTTGCTTGCGTTTGCAGCAGAACACGGCTTTTTCGCACGTCTAAATGCACATAATATAATATTATTGTTATGCGCCTCGCAAATCGTCGCACAAATATGTTAATAAAAAAAAATGAAGAATAAAACAAATGAAAAAAAATATCACATTAATTGAAAATAAATAGCCAATCGATATTTTTGTAATTCGAGTAATCTCTTTTTATTTATCTTTCAGTAATCTTTTTTCTATTATTTTGTAATTCAATTCTCAGACACAAATTTTATTCGATATTCTTCTATATCTAGTAACGGCGCATTTCTAACATATGTTCACAAAAATTTGCATTGAAACATTTGTGAACAGGAATATATTCGGAAAATGTTAACTAACAGCGTATCCACCGGCCACGGAAAATATTTACGAACCTTGTTAATGTGAGTTTTCATCGGCAGAAATGCGAAATACGCAAATAATCATGAATGATCCAAAATATTGCGAGCACTTGACACAAATATGTAATATCGGTACATCAAAGAAATTGGACAATACGTAGTTTATCCAAAAAGAATTACAGATTCTATGTTATTCGACAATATATATAGTAGTTCATCTAAAGAAAATTTCAAACATTATCATCGAGCAATAGTTTATCTAAAAAGACTTCCAAGTTTATAATTACATATTAATTGATCCAAAAAAAAATTGTATACTTCATCAATGAATAAGAATTTAACAAAAAAAATTACGAACATTATCATTAGATAATAATTTATCCAAATAAATTATATAACTTATCGATCTATCGATTATCATAGTTTATTAAAAAATAATTGTAAACTTTAACATTGGATGGTATAATAGTATAACACGTTATTTAATTAATAACCGATAATCGGAAGTATTATTCGCGACAAGTAAAAGGTTTATCAGTTGCAAACATTTTTTGTTTGAAAATGTTTATGTTGTAGAATTAACGATTAATTTCATAAATCACATCAACTAGAAGATTAGGTACTAGCGACAGATCATAAAAAGTATTGTACTTTATGTGATTACGCTATGCCAGATGTTTAATTAATTACGATGGTCTTCTTCTCTTTGAATAAAAAGCATCAATTGTATACGATGCACTATTTGTTTAATAAAATATAAATTCATATCTTGTAAAATTCAGATTAACATTCTCAAATTAACGAATATGTATATTGACAGAATTCATTGTTTCAAAATGTGATAATCCGTGAAAAGCAGATTATTGTATACATATATAGCGTACACAAAGCATAGATAATAGGAGAATAGGTAAGAATAGGTGTATCATAGTTTCGTACGTATTTTAATTCAATTATTACTTTTTATAAGATAACTGCCGGTATAAATTATTATTCACATCGGGAAAACTTTGACTCGTGGATTTACTTAAATGCAAAATTTTGCGAAAGTTCAATCTTTCTCGTAATATAGAATTTGTATGAAAACTTCTTATAAAGAATTGATTTTATAAAGAAGAATTGATTTTTGAAAATCTAAACAATCATTTCATTGGCTATTTATTTCCTGTTAACCTAATAATAATAAAACAAGGCATGGAACGAAAAAAGAAACAAAAGATTAGAATGGGGAAAAAATAGAAAACACGTAGGTGGAAGGTTTTCTACGCTGGTCGAGAACAGCGAAAAGAATACCTGAGGATAATTCAGGCGAGTCGGGAGATAGCAAGGCCGGATATAAATTCAGGTTGCAGTACTCTTTATCGCAGCAGATTCTGGACCGATAGATACCCGGCTTTCTGTTGCAGGACTGCGGTTCTTCCGGTGGGAACCATTGCTTTCGATCGAGGCACCTTTCACAACATCACAATACCACCTTTACTTTCAACAGTTCGTTCTCCATCGCCTACGTATGTATGTATGTGCTATACATATGTATAACGTATACCCGTGAGCGCGCGATATACCCGCTTTTTTTTCTTTCTTCCTTCCTTCCTTCCTTTCTTTCTTCCTTTCTTCCTCCCCTTCTTATTTATTTACTTTCTTTCTTTCTTTCTTTTTTTCTTTCTTTCGACCAAGTATTTTGCGCGTAATAGAATTCAACTGTTATTTGAAGTAACTTATTTTAAAGAATTCGGTAGACTGTCAAAAGAAAATAGTGAATTTCACTAGCTAGATTAGCATTGAAAGCATAAGTGTGAAGTATTGTGTGATAAATATATCCATATACATATAGAAGATTTTCGTAAATGTATTGCTTTTTATTTTTATAAATTAAAACTTAAAAGTAAATAGGAGTTAAAGAATAGATTATTGAAAATAAAAATTTGAGATTAATGAAGCTATTAATTCGGTAGATAAACTTTTATATTGTAAAAACTATAGTATGAAAGACAAGGAAAGATGTAAGGCACTATTTTTGTATTTGTTTCCTTTCAAGCCATTTAATTTTTACCTGAGGCATTTTTCGCTATGGATAATAACAGTGCCGTAAAGCAAGATATCAATATCAGGTGAGACTATATATTGTGGCTTAGATACTAATATAATAAATAATTGTCCCTGATACTTTAATGATCTTTAAAAAATATATGCTTGCTATATCTAATTACTAATATCTTGTAACTTTTATATAAATTGTCAAATTCGTTTCAAAATTTACCAATACACTCTTAATAGTCGAGTCTCGTTACAGAGCTAATTAAATTTCAAAATAATTTATAAAGTATACATTATCATACAGTATTATATAGAAAGGCACTGTACGTATCTATATACTACAATCAAGAAATGTGAAAAAAAGACACTGAACATGCTTGTAAAAGAGAAACCAAGTATGAAACGAAAATTTAATATTTAATACGATTCGCGTATCAACCACTTCATTCTGTAATCGGTCGATAGCAGGAAATTGTCTCGTGCTGCTTTCTCGTTTCGACCAATCAAATAATCTCGGTCGTGCTATTTTCAATACGATCTCCGGCTGAATTATCCGAATTACCCGCCTAGCGCATTAAACATTGAGGTCCCGTCCGTATGTCTGTGACCTCAAGCATCAAGTCGTCACAGATCGTCTCGCTCGATTTCATCCGATTTCAAAATTGCGCATCATACTGTATCGTATCGTATCGTATCGTATCGTATCGTATCGTATCGTATCGTATCGTATCGTATCGTATCGTATCATATCGTGTCGTATCGTATCGTATCGTATCGTATCGTATCGTATCGTATCGTATCGTATCGTATCGTATCGTATATATTATACTCTTTGCTATGCTATCCACGTCATGTTGTTAAACGATCATACGAACTGTAATGTATATCAAATCGATGTAAATTCTCTTTACCAAGTTTATTATTATCAACATAAAGCAAGCATATTATATACGGTGGCTCTTTAGTACTAACACGAGATGCTATTTCTTTAATTATTTGCTTGTTTAACTGGAAATTTTATGTAGAAATACGATTTTAAATCGCCGACTCCTTTCATTAAGACGCAGGAAAAGAGTAGAGAAAAACAGTATGAAATCTGATCAATATCGGTGCAACCTATTTTATTCGATTTAGATACGAGAATAGATGCAATAAATAAAAATAACTGCTTGACCGTATATATATTACATATTTCATTCTTTATATTATCTAATACATAATAAACAATTTTACGCCTTACGCCGTTATCAGGTGGTTATCTTCATCGATAATAAACAATGCTTCGCCGTTTACAGTTTACAGAGTCAGTGATTTTGTGAGTTAGTTAATGAAGTTTGTACTATTTGCTCCGAGAATCATTGGAATCTACCTTTTTGTAACAGAGATAAAAATGGAATCGATTAACGATCTCTTACCAATGAAGAAATATAACGCCTTAGAAACAGCAACAACCATCTTTGCTTTTTATAAAATATCCGAAATTCCCAACTACGAGTATGTCTGGATTTAATGCATTTATCAAATATTGAAAAATGGCAAAAGTGTATACGATACAAAATAAAATATAAATACAATAGAAAATGTGCAAAGCGAAAGACTTACTGGTTATAAATGTTAACTTACATTTTTTTGTTATTATTCTTCTTTGTTTGGTAAGAGTGTGAAATTTACATAAACATCCACGGTCTAATTATTTCATATTCTTATTATATATTACGATATACTATATTAAGGAAGAAGATAGAAATATACGCGATACTTTCTGATCTAACAATTCTCAGAACAATTCTACTGTAAAAGTAGAAAGTCAGACAAATAATTTGAATAAAAAACAGCTATAGTGGGAGCGCGTTATAATCTTCAAAATACGTAATTTCGAATTATTGTTAAAGATATCAGTACTATATACATATGTATATATACGATGATATGATATGATATCTTTAACAATAG
Organism: Bombus terrestris; assembly: GCF_910591885.1. Lineage (NCBI taxonomy): Eukaryota > Metazoa > Arthropoda > Insecta > Hymenoptera > Apidae > Bombus > Bombus terrestris. The sequence goes on along the minus strand of NC_063274.1, from coordinate 22,700,442 downwards.
CACATACATATTATATTATAAATTATATATGTATATATATAATTATGTATAGTTGCTATTCTTGTCAAAAGAGTTAGAAATAATAGTTAACCATAATTTTATCCGGTTATAGAGGATTACATAATATAAATTATAAATAATAAATACCTATTGTTCAGTCTGCTAGAATTTCCCTAGGGCTAAATTCATGGCTACCCCCACGCGTTAATTGAGAACAAAAAAATCAACTGAAAAAAAGTGAGGTGCAGAACATAGATTGCAGATGATAGGTACTATTGGGTGTTTTCACGAGACCTTTCCACTTCCGTTTGGTTCGTATTTTCACAGCGACGAGAATCAAAAATCGCGAGAACGGCTACGTTGAAGCGTTACCAACGCGACCACCGGCCGACAACAATAATTCGTTTCCGTCGCGTTGAAACTGCCAAAATAGACGCTAATCATGCCTTGGCAGGGCTAACTGAAAAAGGCGGTTAAACGTTCCTGGAAATTACAACGAGGGAATCGATCGTAATCGTGACGTAAGAGAACGGGATCGTTGAATTTGCTTTCCCGATGAACATGATCGAACCAACTTGGGAAATCAGAGCTGTCCGAGTATTCAGAATGAGCCAGAATATATACAGGATTCGACCGAATAACATGTAAAAGCGGGCGTGTAATTCCTTGTGTAAAAATAAGGCAAAATATAGAACAACATTTTCTCATTCTCGACTTAATTTTCGACAAAGTCGAATTTGAAAATTTATTAAGCATACTTGAACATGGTTAATTTCGAACTGAACGGGACTAAATACATAATCAACAGGAGGCCGTTCTACGTGTGTAAATAAGTCAAAAATGTAGAATAAAATTGTTTCTTTTAAGATTTCATTTTCGAGAAAATAGAATTTGGACGTGTCTAGTTAAGAATCAGCCTAGTACACGCGTATGATAAATTTTCAAATTTTTTTTCTCGGAAACGCAGTGTCTGGTGAAAAAATCTTATTCTACATTTTCGACTTGTCTTCACACATAGAATAATCTTCTGGCGATTATTTAGTCCTGTCCGTTGCGGAATTAGTCATGTTCAAATATACTCGATAAATTTTCAAACTCGACTTTCTCGGAAACTAAGTCGAAAGTGAAAATATTGTATTCTATATTCTTTTCTTATTTTCACGTAAGAAATCACGTCGTACCCGTTTTTACATGTTATTCGGTCGGACCCCGTATTGTTTCGACAGCTTCGTGTGTTGAGGAATCGAGTCTTTATAATGGAATTTTCAGTTGTTTTGGAAAATCATTGAATTGAAAATATTGAAACGGGCAATTAATTATAATCAATGGAATCTGTTCTTTTTTTTTCAAATACGCTCTAATAGTTTTTTATTGGAATAATTGTTGACTTATTACAGATTTGAAGGCGCCTAAAAAAATATTCTGGATTCGACTACTTTTGATTTAATACGTCGTAAGAAACAAGTTGGAGTTTGACTCTTCAAATTCTTGAATATTTAATGTTTCGAATAATAATGTTCTTTAATATTAAAATTTTCGGTCGAATATTGCAACTTTTGAGTATTTGGTTTTTTTAATGGAATTTGTTTAGCAAGTCGAAGATTTTGAGTTTGTATATTGGGATTTTTTAATATCGAAGTTTTTACTTTCTCATATCTGCTCGAATCACTTTCGATACTCAAATTTTTCGATAATTAATCTAGTATTTATTGTACCTACCTACGATTAGGTATTTCAAATTCAAAGAAAAAATCAAGCTCGTTATATTAATTTCAATTTGTCAATCGTTTAAGTTAGTCGACATTATGATGTCTAACATAAGTCAAATCGTTTGATTTATGTTTCACGTACATAAATAATCAGAAATTAAAAGGATTAATGACCATAAGTAGAAATATCAAATTCTCGTAAATGAAGTAACTTTACTTAAAAACAATATTGTATTAAAAAAAAATTTAGTCTACGCCAAAATATACTTAAATATAATTTAAAAAGATTCCATTTTGTAAATTATCACGCTATTACATGCTATTAAAACTGAAATTTTTTAAGCTACTTTAAAAATCAAACAATTATTAGCTCTGATAGCAAATCCGGAAATATTTCACGGCGAATTCGTTATATCGAATTCGAGAAAACGGGCGTGATTTAAAACTGGCAATGAAACATCTACATATGTAAGAAGGATAATGATAATCTTTTATATATTTATAAATATATTTATGTATTTAATTTGTTTTATTTTACGCGGTGCGTTTCACGAAAGGAACGCATTACCGACAAGCTTCACCGGTACACCGCGCTGCTTGATCGCTCGTTTTATTACTCTGTCCATAATTTATTCCTCAATAACGTCCAATTAACGCTGGAATTTAGTTAAAAAATCACTTTTGCCGGATACTCGAGTTGGGAAAGCACATTGTTTGCCGCGATTATCGCGAACAGATATTGCTTCTATTTATTTCAGATAACGCGATTATGCGAAGCGAATGTTGTTTTACGTCCATAGATGTAGTAAAATTAATTACTGGTCCCTGATATGAACATCGATATTGTTCATCCCCTAATGTCATGATTTGCCATTGTTACGAAATTTATCGCACAGTCCGTTTCAATGTAGAAATTTAACGGTAGTGGTACTACGTTCAATTATTAAACATATAAATGACAATTCAAAACAATTCGTGTAATATTGCGATATTACACGAGATATTCCTCGTAATCTAGAATATTTGAACTTAATGAACTTAGTAGATTAAATAGCACAGTGTTTCGAGTAAATGTTCATTGGCGTCAAATGAGGAACTTACTGATGTAAAAAAAAAATTCAAAAATATCATTTTCTTCATAAAAAACAAAAATCATTCTGTACTTAGTACTTTTCTGAATAGAACCATATATTTCTCTTGCCATATCTTTATACTACCTTAGAAAACGAATTCATTTCATTCGATACTAATTTGATTCGTTTTTGACTTGCCACTTACTATTTCATCGCAGATACATAAGTAACATTGATATTCCAAAACTAATGAAAACTATAGATAGAAGACATGATAAAAAGAATATATGGTACTACTGAAAAGATACAAAATAAACATGGAAAAGCAAGATACAAAAAGACACAACTTTTACTCGAAACATTTTATTTGTTAAACTATGAGCTCAAACATCTTGGTAACCAATTTGTGAACCACTCTGTATATAGAAGTTATAAGACATTTATTGCAAACATACAATAAGTAAATCTTTCGTGATTTGTATGTACATTTTTAGATTTGTTTAAAATTTTGCCAATTGTATAATCATGATAGTCGTATTATGTCGTATATTATAAAAAAATATATTGTATAACACATAATATTCATATCCAGAAAAAGTATCTTAAATGTTTCTCACAGATGTTGGATAGTAATGTAATTTGTAACTTATGTCGTTGTGTATAGTAGATAACTTTTATATATGTATTATATATTACAACCCATTATATTTCGTAAACGTAATATTTATACGTACGTAAATCGTTTGAATTGTCATTTACATGTTCCAATTCAATATAAATGTAATATAATTCAATTTTAATAGAAACATGTAAATAGTTTATTCATGATTGTCGAAATATCGAAGAATTAAAAAATCAACACGATCTTCGAACGAAATCATCGTTTCCGTAAACAATAGAAACAAATGGATCGTTCGAAAGATTAACCTTTGTCGACTGAAAACGACATATCGACGATTAAAGAGAATTTAATTTTTTTGGTCAGTGAGAAATTACTGTCGTGGCTAAATACACATGCAAATACGTTACCTCCGGGCATATGTGGTCATATCATTCTCCAAGCTGGTGCTAGCAAAGCAATAACCATCGGTTTCGCACGTGTGATTGGTATCCGTGCAAATATCGCAATAACACTTCAACAGTCCTGAAAAATGAAAAAAAGAAAGAAATTTTATCGACAATGGTAAACCAGTTGAATGTCATCGAATATCACGTATTCGATGCATATGAAATGTCATTTGTTTGAAGTTTGAATTTGGTGCGCTATTATCACCCATTAAATTTTCTTTTATCGTGCTGGTGAATTATCATCCACTACATTAAATGAGAAGAATCACACATAGGTATGGTTCATACTCTTCCTTCTACTATGAAGCATACATATTCAATGCCAAGAAAATTTATAACAAAGATATCAAACTTTGTTATACCGACATTAACGCGTAAACAGAATATTTGTGTAATTTAGTTATGTGAATTTAAAGGAGAAAATGGCATGAATATTTCTGTAAATATAAATTTAGTGTTCGGATAATTGGGCAATGTTAAGGATACTTCTTATTCTACCTAAGCATCCTTGTAATCCACCAATTATTTGGAAGATATTTCTGAACTCTTACAAATCTTACAAATAACCAGACAAAATATTTTACTTTAATTATATATATATATATATATATATATATATATATATATATATATAAATAATATAATCAAATATATATGTAAACTCCCTAGAGTTCATGTAGGATAGGGATTCTTTTTGTTTTACGGGTAGCACGACAGGCTGTGTTTCACGGGCAGACCGATCTTCTTTTGTTTTACGGATGACCATTTTTAAGAAGCACGTTTTTCCCGAACGGACGGACAGAGAGTTACATTAGAGACAGACAAGGCTACAGAATAGTTATTTAAGATTTTAAAGACTGAAGAAGAAAGATCGGTAGCTCAGGACATTGAAAATCGATTCTCGATTTTCAGGTAAACATTGCACTAAAGACTTGTTATTTCCCGTTTAGATAATTATTGTTATTTATTGTTATAGACGCATACTAATTGTTGTTTATTTTTGTATTTTATTATTTACTTCATAATAAAAACTCGATTTTCAGACTACAGAATCGATCCCTGAATTATCCCCAGATTATGATCTTACATATATATATGATATATATATATGATTTAGAAGATAAGAAACTTACAATTAACAGCGTACAACTAATGTTTTATTTTATAAGGTGACATTTCATATGGTAATAATCGGATATGATTACTAATGCGATTACTTGATATTTAAATACATCTTTCGTCATTCTTATTCATATAATAATAAAACGATTAATAAGATAAAATAATCTAACGTGATAAGGATCGAATACGGTATAGGGTAACGTAACTTCGTTATTTTCGAACGGTGCGTTACATAAATTTATTCTTTTAAATCTCCCGCATATCGCGACATATTTCAATGCTTGCAATTTTTTAAATTGATATTAAAAGCGTAACAATTCTTTTTGCATGTATGATATTCAAATATATTCAGATATATTTTACGATATTCTCTGGCAGAAAACATAAGATTCAAAGGTATTTACGCAACTATTTAAATTTAAATGAACTCGAATTTAAATTCCTCGTAATAAGTTGGGCAAGCTAAAAAAACGTCGCTTCGAGTGCAACTCGATTTACTAAGAAAAACGATGGAAGCATTATCTGCTCGGTAATTTATCACGTGCTTGATGACTGATGACGCACGTCATTTCGATCGTACCATGTACCTTCTTTTTTCACTCGAACCTGTCTAGCTGTATGTCGAAACATGTACATACATATTGTAGTAACAAATATCAAGACAAGTTCACCATCACTGGGATTTCAAGGTTTCCTTTCCCAAAATTTTATGTATACTTTATGATTAGCATTTAATATATGACATACGATAGTCCAATCGCAAAATATTTGATTTCTCTTTGATTAGATACTATCAAAATGGCAGTTGATAGTACATTACTTTTTTAATTAATGACACATCATTTTTTCAGGACTATGGAGAAACTTTAAGCTATCAGTTATTAATAATAAAAACAAAACCCTTCTGATATTTTCCTATACAAGATACAGTATACTAAAATTAAAAATTAATTATCAGAGTAGATACAATTGGGTACACGCAACATGGAGCATGAAACGGTTAATAATTCAAGAGTATGTAATATGTACACGCGAGTATGAATGTTAATACAATGTGTATGATCTTAATAGAATTCAAACAAATTCGGGAAATTTGGAAAAATTTTACTTCGAATAAAATAAAAGTATATCTTAACTCCTGCCTTATAAATATGCAATTGTAATCAATTATTCAATGTTTTTGCTATGCCAAAGAATTATTTTTTCTATAAATCGCACAAAGTGAAAAAAAGGTCTTACGAATAAAAATTGTAATTAATTGGAATTTTTTAATTGGAATTTAATGTTGTATTAACTATAAGCTTATTATTACTAGCGATATTATAGCAGAATATATTATGTGGCAAACAAATATTAACATTACACTAATATTCGTTCGGTAATTTAAAGTTTTTATTATATAATTTAGTATCCGTTTATGAAGAATTTCAATTTTTATCAATTGAATCATATAATAATTTCTAATACATTAACAGAGATAAAAATGAACGAAATTCTCCATTTCGTATCATATCCGTCATATCCTAATCTAAGCTACGAGAATAAAAAGAAAAGTGAAAACGAGGCAATCGAGAAATTCAGTCGATTCGCGGAAATATATAATCACGTGTACAATATCTTTTCGTGGATCAACAGAACACATGATTTCGGAGAGGTGGTACGACCTGACGAAACAAGTTTAATTCAAGTCATTAGTGCACGCCCACAGCGAATGGTCTCGCGGACCGAGACCACCTCTTTCGCCGCAACGGACACAGATCGTAGAGTCCCACGAAACTCGAGGAAATATACACCACCTGTATGGGATTCACAACATGCCAAGCCCCATACAGCGTTTTTTGCGCGCCCACGAGATCCGTTATGGACTATGGACCCTTCCTATGGCCAGAGCGATTCGTATGGAACCACCTCTGTAAATTCAAACCTCGTGCGGATCTGTTTTAGTATAGTATGGTCTAGCGAAGAATTTTTAATCCTCTCATCGAGGGACCACGAAAGGTATTTTAGAAAGAGCGAGAGAGAGAGAGAGAGAAAAGAGAGTCCCAACTCGTTTCTTTGAAGATATGAGAAAAATGTGGTAATATACGTGGTGCGGGTGAAGTCAGGGAGATACTGGGGTTGAAAATTTTATTTAACTGCTCTTTATTGTTTGCACCTATTTACGCTAGTAATTATATTTATTTTATATATGCCTGACGTACATTACAATTAAAAACGAAATTTGGTTTCATTATATTAAACTGATTAAACGATAAGCGCTATAGAATATCTTATTATAGATATTTTGTTATCCAAAATTATGAATATAAATGAACATTTATTCGAAAAACATTACAGTTGTAATAGTTCCTTTTATGAAGAAACTCAATTATCTAACCCAAATATCAAAGAAAGAAAATTTGTCATTTACTGGCATATATAGTTGTACAATATATATACTTCCGAATAGATGAGCTACTACAAAAATAAATTGTATTTTTTTCCTCTCTACCTGTCTTTACAAATTGAAACGAGAGACGTATAAACACATCGCGTCACACGCACATGTATAATATAATCATATCCACACATGAACCTAGCACCAAGGTAAAAGGTGTCATAAATATTTTTATGAATATCTCGAAAACTAAAGAGGACGTCACAGCAGTTATATGTATAGGAAGACGTTTCTCAAAATGTTAATCTTCTTTTATACATGATCTGCATAATAACTAATCGGAAAAATATCTTTGTTTCTTCGATCCAAGTTTCATCTCCATTAGTTACCATAGATAAAAAAATTGGAAGCTTTTTTCGTATTTTCTTTTACAAATCAATCTCACTAGCAAACACGTGTACCGTCCGAAAAAATAAGAATATCAATATTTTATTGTCGATTCCGACCCACTTTCATTTCCGAGAAAATTGATAAAATATCGCCTGGAGGCAGCGTCGATGCAAGAGTAAAACAGTCGGCCTTACTTATATATTTATACTTATGCTAGCTCAAATTTTTGTTCTGGGTTGTTCTCAGTTCCCTTTACTGTATTATTTTTGTTACAATGTAGAGAAATATCCATTCTATTATAAATACAGCTTTTCATATTATTTCTTAAACTAGATATAATAGCGAAATAATACTTTAGAAGTAGAACAATTCAGAACAACTTTCAATTTACATGTTGAAAAAATTCCAAAAGGAGGGCCAGATCAAAAATTCACTCTTTCGGGATGGTTTCTGAAACTTTTCGAGATAAATCATTATTTATTTGGAACAAAACAATAAATGTACTTTTAAATTATTGTAGGATGTATAAGATATATTTGTAATGAACATCTTTAATCTACTCTTATCCTCTGATGTTATTAGGCAACCGTATAGAGTTGATGGATATTGATAAAAACAACAGTTGATATCAATTAATATAAATAATAAGATAGAGCTGTTATAGATGGAGATATCTTGTCTCCTGCTGCACTTTTCAAATTCCTTGAAGCGCACTCAGGAAACAGAAATGTCTTTCTGTTAAACATTTATCTAAATCTAAACAATGAAGAAACAACAGCAGCGGTTGTACTTTATAGATAAAAAGCAAGGCGTGTACGATACATCCGGGGGTGTCGTTCCCAGAACTCTTGACGTGTTGCGGTTTCCATATGTATACGATAAATTGTCCAACCTCTACCACGAAAATTTTGAGATTTTTCATGGTATATAAGGAGCTGAATAAATCACACTCCTCGGACAGAACAGAGAAAACGTCATGAAAAGTATCATCGTGCTACTTCGCGTCACGTTTTTAACAGTCAGTATAGTCGTATAGTGAGATCGGGCTAAAATTCCCTTCCAATCGATCGTCGGATTTCCCCGCCAGAATTTGCGAATCAGTTTAAATTGAGTTTGATATCACTTTGAAACCGTTCTTAATTTTAAATCTTAAGACATTGCCAATGCGTCAAAACCGTGCGACTAAACTTTAAGGTAATACACATTATGCTCGTTTATCCGCGACACATACATACTTGTAACAATGTTTTATTTGCAATAGATATAGTTGTGTTCTCTACAGTTTTCTACAACTATAACATAATTGAACTTATCTACAAGATGTGACATTACTGCTCGAGTCAATTCTTATTAATCTAGTTACGAAACTTTTACTAACATTGCCTGCGATTCTCTGATTTCGCATCAGATTCATTCGCGCGTCTCGATCCAAAAGAGAATCTTTCTAATCCAGTGGCTCCCCGATTCCGCATTGAGTTAAATAGTTTCCATACGCCGCCTGTCTCAATGATTCGCCAATTTCGCATCGCGTTCGTTCACGCAATTCCAACTTTCAACCTCTTGCGGCTGACTCGCTGACCTCGCGCCAGGTTCGTCTATATACATACCTGCTAGTGTTAATGCTAACACACCGCAACCGTATTCCCAAAGCCCCAAAATACTCTTGCCGGCCTCTCGCGCTGCCGAAGCCCCGGCTCGTAACTCGTAACGGAGCAATAATACACATTAAATGAACATTGATTCTGCAAGGACACCCGAGTTAGCTTATAATTAACAATCCTTTGCACTCGGAGTGCCAATTACGCTGCTACCAATCTCTTTTTCTTTTATACGAACCTTTTAAATATATCAAATTTGCAAAATTATTATGCACGAGTTTTGATTCAAAAATATTTGTATTTTTCTCAAATCTTTACGTATATTTCGATTCATAGGAATATTATAAGTATTAAATTTAGGAATAAATAAGACATTAAAAATATGTCGTATGCATGTATATGAAAATGATACGATGACAAAGACTCCAGCAATCAGCGGCTATGTTGATTTTTTCAAGAAGAAATTCATAGAGTAATTTATTTTAGAACGAAATTTATCGATATTTTAGCTTTCGAAAAATAAATCACAGATTTATTAAGTGTCGTAAACAATCAAATGTATACCTAACATTATAAATTATAACAATCGATAATTTTAAAATAATCATAAAAATGAAAAAATACATATTTAACCGTGAAATCAAGGAGACGATCAATTTTCATAATTTGAAATTAATCTAGTACATATATTGAGTTTTGAAAGCTGTAAGAATGATATATGGAGTTTACATGAAAACATATAATAAATGATATTTCCTATTTTTTTATATGGAAGCAGTATTAAAATTCAATACGTTTTCAAACAATCCCGCGTTACCAAAGTTGTCTTTTTATATATTTGGTTTTTGTTGCAAATATATCTTCCTTCGTACTTTTCAAAATTATAAACATATTTTCATACTCGTACTATTAAAATACTGAGTATATTAAAATATTGCTTGTCTTAATAATTATACTAAATGTGCATATCTATTTCCACAAAATTTCATCAACTAATCAACTATTTTTGAAAGATTTACTCTAGACTTCCTCTTTAGACTTAACAGAATGTTTCCGTTTCCAATTGTCGTATTAAAATCCTTCTGTTTAATTCTAAAATGAGCATTGGAATCAAAAAATCAGCAAAAATGTAGTTATCATGTTTTTCTTCCATAATCTTCATGTAAAATAAATTATACAATTATTCTTTTGAAAAAAATGTAAAAATAATATGCCTTATCATGATCTTCTGTAGGTTTCAATTGTTTCCATAGTTAGATTATCAGCCAAACGAACGATATCGATTCGAAGATTAAGATGACATTGTTTTACACACACGGCATTGTTCAACGTACTACGCAGGACAGACTTGAGTAGAGTACAGATCAAACTAAGACAAACGTTACGGTGAACTTTCCTCACGAACGGGCTTTCGTGGAGAGGAAGACCGATTATACTACGCAAACTCGCCACAACAAGAGCAACTACATATAATCGAGTTGAACGGCAAACTGGTAACAACTCACCAACGAAACGAGAGTTCCGTCCGTACATGGCGATATTAAACACGAACATTTAACGCCGTTCTGCATAATTTTGCGTAGCATCCAACACCAAACTCTTCGTGCATATGAGATGCTATCAAAATAGAGCATGTATGTATTCGACTTTAGGGTGTTATACCTAAGCTTATTTTCTGAGGAATTTCTTGCAAATACATCATTAAAATTAATGTACAAAATACAGTGGCAATTCTTATTAGTTATAGAAAATAATTCAGTGCCTAACAGGAAAATACGATAATAATAATTATACCTTTGGCGGGAGTTAAAATTTTGTTTACTTTTAGCAATTTTATATTTAAAAAAATATTTGTTCTTGATTCCATTAAAATCAAAAGATCGATAATAATGTACTTATTATGTCTTTCTACTGCAATCATTAACTATACAAATCCATTTTGAACTTATTAAATATAGGGTGAGTCAATGACAAAATAAGAAGTATGTATATAATACGTACTACTATCGTAGTATGTAGTATAATATTATCATAAAATCTAAAATAACTTGTTACCTATCGGTTGGTTTGTTTTATCGAAAAACGTCTTAAATAGATTGTGTTGCATTTCAAGGGATTCATCGGAGGAATGCAATTTTATTTTTTTATATAATTATATTTTCTGAGATATCAAGGAGACCTTGAGTTTTTTAAATGGCACTATATATTTTTTATAACATTGATCGACTCAGCTGGAAATTCTCTACAAAAAGGTATGAAGGCATTTAACGACAGACTATTACTTTGATAGATATTTTAACATTAATTTGTCAAATTTAATGTATAAAAGACAAAGACAACGTAAACATAAGAATACCGCTACGCGTTTCGTGGGCTGTACGATTACGTAAGGATGTTCGGCTACTGATTTTACACAATTGATTAACACCGAAATGAAACAACAATCAAGAATAAAAAAATTGCGTTTTCGACTTTGTTTTTCAGTTATTGACAATTAAGAATATCCCTGCACACGAGCAAACGTCCTTACACGAACGAAAGATCAGCCTGAGCGAGGAACGATCCTCCGAACGACACATGAGCGGCAGCTTACCTCGTACAAGTTGTAGCAAAAGATATCATGGTATTCAGAGACATAAACAAGTCGACGCGACGTTTTGCAAAATAAATGGTAGATTGAACATTAAACCTGCTTACTCGTGGAAATCGATAAAAGCATATCGAAAACTGTCCAAGTAGAGAGAATTAATGTTTCCTCTAATCCCTCGCCTCCGCGAGTGTCTACAGCAAAATCACACACGCACCGCGATTGCTCTGACCGTACATGTCCACAAAATATACAACAAATTACAATAGATGTTCGATATGTCCCCCGTTCTTTTGCAAACACAGAGCCTTCTTCCCTTAAAATTTTGCCGTATCGCATCTTTATGTGTCCCCAGTAGTAAAAGTCGAGGGGATTTAAATCTGGGGACTAAACAGGCTAAAGCACAGGTTGTTTACTTCTCTGAATACCATGATCTTCTTCTGTACAACTTATACGAGCTGCCGCTCATATGCCGCTCGAAGTGAGGATCGCCCCTCGCTTAGACCGACCTCCTTTCGTTCGTGTAAGGAGTATTGCTCACGTGCAGGGATATTTTTAATTGTCAATAATTAAAAAATAAAGCCGAAAACACAATTTTTTGTATTCTTGATCTTCGTTTTATTTCGGCGCCAAGAATCACCAGTACATTAACAATCATCGGATATACCACTACCGCACATTCCTAAGTAAGTAGCTATGTTCATAACGTATTGTGCTTGGTGCCAAATCGCGGCGGCATCGCATCGCCCATCTGCGACAATCGCACAATTGCACAACTGTCGCAACTGCGATGTCGCGTCACGTAATATGAAAGTGCATCTTGTGAGAACTTAGTATCAATCACTTCCGTACGATAACGAAATTTCTGTATTCCATCTTTATAATCATGTAAGATAAAAGATAGTGAAGATTTTATCATTTGATTTCAGTAAGCTTGGTTTTGTTAATTTTTTTATTATTTTCATGCTTAAAATTATTAAAACGAAAGACTGCTTGTGATAGGAAATCCCAAGTCACAGCTTTTGTTGTGATCGTAACACTGTAGGACAACACAGGACTAGTACAGATTTATTCTTTTCTACCACTTTTTCTATCACTTTTCTTAGAACTTTTAATTGTAATTTTAATTCTACCTCTGTGTTATAAGTTGCTCGTATGCTTCTAATCTTTTTTCGTAGCGTTTTCATCATTCTTCACTTTTCGTTAATCTACTTTTAAAATGTGTATCGACATATTTTATTTCATAGACATGGACATGGATGCTTTTCGTATTCGTATAAGAACGATACAACGTCGAAACATCTTTCTTCGCCCATGTTTCCTTAACCTCTATCTAACTACTTGTCCGTTCGCTTTACTGCACAAGAACGAGCATTGTCGCGATAATACCTCTGGTTTTCACCAAGTTTCATGCGTAACATTAACATAAAATGTCACTAGAAAATAAAGCCTACTTTGATTTCGTAACAGTAATGTTGCGACAGCAAGTCCAATGTTACAACAATGCAACATCTGGTTTTCATGACGACAAAAGTCGTAGTAGTATCATGACCGTAAAAATCACGATTTACTGTCACGTGAAAACGTACCTTAAACAGCCAGTGTATAGTGTACGCATTTATACATATAGCCCAATAAATTCAACTGTGTACTTATAGTGCATACGTATATATTAAGACCAGATGGAAAGAAATGGTCATAATATATAAGTCTTGGATGAATAAATACTATATATATTTAAAATTAAAAATTAAATATTTAAAATTTTTCTTTATTCTTCCCCTTGGAGTTTAAAAATTATTTAGAAAAATTATCCGAAACAATGTTTTCGTTATAAAATTGCTCAAAAATTGATTGAAAAAATAAACAATTCGTAGATAAGAGATAGACATAATAGGAAGAGTGTAACAAATGTTCATATCTTAATAAATAACAACAATTTTTGTTGCTAGTGATAAAACAAATAAATTATAAACAAATTCTGCTTATTTGTCTCAAGTAACAAGACGAGTTTTGACACTTGTCTAAACTCTGAAGTCTAATCTTCTGCGTCTGTGCCTCGCTTAATTAACTCATACAAAACCCATTTGTCCATTTCCCTTACTTTTCCAATTTAAGTCAAATGACGAATAATAGTAGAATGACACATTTATTTCGAACGCTATTTCTCCTGTTGTTTCTCCATTTCTTGTGTCATTATCAATCTTTTAAAATATTACTTATTGTGTATAAATGTCAATGACCTTCCTCCTGATTCATTTTCTATCCAAAAAATTCTGTTTTGAATCTCGCGTACCAACGTTACGAATTACTTCAAATATAATTTTCAATAATCTTTGCAATATTTTCTTCAAATTTCAACTCGTATAAGGAAATCACACGAACAGGTATTCTGATTATTCATGACCAATGCCAAATTTATTATAAATCTTAACATTGAATGTACGTGATTTATAAAAAATATCTTTTCTTTTACTTGGTTGATAATTGAGATATTTAGAGACCATACTGATCAATTTCATAAACTGAAAGCTTTAACAACATCACAAATATTTTTTTATATTTACTTGGAATCTACGTTTTCTTATGTTAAGCAAATAATGTAAGTACGTCAGTTGTAGTTTTTTGAGTTTTAGCGGTAAATATATACCCAGTGTTCTCTTGCACAATAATCTACCAACTAATAACATTAGTAAATTAATAAGTTATAAGTTGTAGATTGTAGAATTTTACGTCGAATAGAAGCATCAGATAATTTGTAAAATTTAATTTTGCTCATTATCACTTTTTTTACTGTTAAACAAGAAAATTTATTAGAGTCAGTTTCTAATTTTCATTAATAATATCACTTTAATATTAATTTTAATTTAATTAATTAATTAATTTAATATTACTTCAATATACTTTAATATTGTAAAAAGGAGTCAGGTAACACATAAAATTGAAAAATTATCGAAATTTGCGAAAGGTGATGTGTCTACTAATTTTTAAAGGACTGTACTATTTGAAATATCATTTTACGAGATTTGAAATTTGAATCGAATCGAGACTTCCATATATATAACTGCCAAAGATCTCTCCGACCAAATATAGATTTATTTCAATGTATATATCTAACTTATACATTAATAAAATTCTTCTTCTGCTCGCAGCACGTATTGTATTGTATTTTATAAAATACTTTACTCTGTACACGTTACATCGCGATAGATTTCTATTTCTCGAAATTCTTTATTTTTATTTCTATCAAGATTTTTTTATCGTAACGATACGATACAGTAAAATTGCACTTTGGTTGAAAAATTGTAGTACTATACCATATCTGATAATACGCAAACAAATCATCGAATCGATCAATTCGTCAAATATTTCTTTGAACTTAAAATAACTGAAACGGAACGTCTAAATATGACTGAAAGCGACATTTATTGTGCAGGAAGCTCGCAGTGGAGCAAAGAAAAATAGATGAACAGGGAAACAACGAGAGAGAACACAAAAAAGGAATATGTCGTAATCTCGCCATAACTTAACATTAACATGGAATACAAGGCAAGTAGCTAGCTAAGACATTGATCGAGCAATTTCTTCACGATATTCTCTATCGATTAAATACTTCCCGGAAATTATCTCTAAAGGAATTGTTAAATGACCAATAACCCTGTAACGTGACCGTTCACTATGTAATTTATCCGATAGCGCAGATTCGTGATTGGTCGCGTAGCGATCGCGCGATTTGTATTTAGACCTAATTTACTATTCAACAATACGGTTGCGTAGAATGTATTCTCGAGAGAATTTTGCATTCTATAGGCCGGATTCATGAGTGAATATGTGTGTGTGTGTGTGTGTGTGTGTGTGTGTGATGATAATAATAATAATAATAATAATAATATATGCAAAACAAACGACTCTTTTACATAGTAATGTGTTACTTGATTGGAATGATGTTCGTATAATAACCAATCAGCTGATTCACTTCTTTCATCATCTTTTTCCTCTTTTCGTACATCCTTCTTTTTATACATACATATTTCTTCATCTACCTTTATACGATTACGCAATTATCGTGGGAAATAATGGAGAATGTTTATACATTGAAACTTATTACGCGTGTACATTATAAGTAGAGAGTGATAAAGATAAATCATGGCGTTTTCTGTTGATCGATGAAAGAATAGTGACGAGTATCGTATATGTACGTAAATAAGGGAATGATCGTAAATTCGACAGATTTTCTATTGTGAAACGTTTTATTTTTATAATATAGAATTTGAAAATACACATCTTATACTTCGAAGTATTATAAATACAGAGAGGCTTGCAAATAAAGCTTCAAATATGAAATATGTTTTAATATAAATCGGGAAATGGTTATTGTATTGTAATTCGTCTCTGACCGTGTTACGAAAAGTTTTAGTTTTATAATATAGGATTTGAGAATGCATTTCTTATAATTTGAAGTATTATAAATATAATCATCTTTCAAATTCTTATTATAAGTAATAGTTATAAGAAAAATTAAATTTGATATAAGAACTTTTTCTATTTATGTATGTACATATATACCATTGTACACTACTGCTCAAACATATGTAGGCACTCGTTTATTATTGGTAGAATATAATTTACAAAATTAAGAATAGAAAGGCCCAGAACAATTTTATCTCTTATTCGAGTTATCGAACTGTAAATATCAAAAAATTTCTGAATAGTTTCGTTGTTTAGAAAGAGTTTTCATGATTCTCACCTTGTTCAATACTTAGTACATAAGATAAGAGTCTTCCAAATCCGTAGCGAGACTGTTATGATTAATTCTAGCAATAATTAACCACTTAATACTTTGAGGAATCGTGTATTGTAATTGTAATATAGCATTAGTAATGTTTTAAATGGAAAATTTAAATTTAATATGATATAACGTAATTTGTTGATTCTATAAAAATCTTGTTATCTGTTCAGTATTTACTAATAAGTATCTTAAGATCTCTTAATCATTAGTTTCCCATTAATTCATATATTTAGCAACATTCATATACATGTACTGTTAATACAAATCAACCAAAGTATCCACATATAATACTCATGAGCAGTATATCCGTTCCTCTTATATCGAAACCATAAATATGCGATTCGATGGATTATAAAAATTCATAAGCGAACACGAAATAATCAAGTAATTCTGGAAATCATGAGTCGAGTTTAAAGTATACCATAATCTAAAAACAAAAGAAGAGGACATTTAACTCTGCTTTCCTTTTTTACTGAAATAATAGAAATTCGCACATTCATGCTATCGATCATGTATTGGCATAAGGAGTTCTATATAATATCTTTCATGTTTTATGATCCTAAACAAGTTAATTTCTACACGAAGAAAGTTTATATAGAATCTCAATTTTTTCCTAGTATACAATAGAATGGTTTTTTGAACTTGTTTAGCACGAACGAAAGTCGATAATCGAGTGAATGAAAGTTATTCACAACGGATGGATCTTTGGTGAAAGTTATGTACCAGTACCACTGAATACACAATAGCTTCACGTTCCAGATGTTTGATCAGAAAAATTTTTTAATTACTTTGAACTGCGTAACGTTAGAGATATTTAGAGCGTTATATTATTTTTCGAATGAATATATTTAATATACTTTTAATATACTCTTTTTGTAAATGAAATTTTATTATATCACGTAACGCAACATAAAGTAATAATAAAAACACTATAATTTAACATTAAATAAAAAAACTTTAAAAAACGTAACTAATGTAAATAGAATAATTAGAAATATAATATTAATGCAACCTACGCAAAATGAAATAGACAATAATAAGAAGAACATTTTACAATAATTTAGTTTTAAAGAATGATTAAAAAGACATTACAGTAAATTATATACTTATAAAACTATGTCATTGAATAAAATAAATCTTTATTCATCATATTCTTATCGCATTGATATACTTTTAATAAAAGAGAGTATTCTAAGAAAAGATATAAATGGGATAATTTAATGTAAAACACAGTGAAGAATCGAACATGTAAAAAGGGTGATATAGAATATTTGTCATAATTCAATCCATTTTGAGATAGAGTGATTCTACAAACGTGGGAATCTTTTGGCAGTGGTCTTGTCCACAAACTTTTCCATTTAATTTATGAATTGTAGCAGAGGACATGCTGGTATTGCTATAAAAGCGGCGAGACAAATGAATAACTATATGTAATTTTATCAGTAGTTTTTTGAAAGCTATCTACAAGAGATTGAGATTTCAATAAAGCTTTATATAATCAACTATATTTAAAATTTTCTTTTTGAAAGAACAAATATTTTCTCACGCTTTTCATCACAAATTAGTTAAAGAATAATTCTCAAAGATTATTTATAGAATTTGATCACCCATAATCATACATCAATAGTAATTTGTAATTAAGATTATACTAGATTATATCAGATTATAAACGAACTATCAATTTTTATAATTGTCATTTAAATTTAAAAGTGAAAACAAAAATAATCGAATTTAAAAAAGAATTAATACGTATTAATCGTAAACAAACTAGCTATCAATCTCAAACATTGTCAGTTAAACTTAAAAACAATAATCAACTAAATGATTACGGATTTTGTCATTAAGTGCTAATCACTTAGTTGCCAACATCAGCATTGATGTAACATAAATACAATAGACAAACACTTTTATCAAGCTCCTGGATATTTCTATATACTATTCACTTCTGATATTAAAAAAAAAGTTGAATGCCTATGTTATATTTACGTTACATTAAATAAAACTTCGTAAAAATACTAAATTTTGAATTTATAACAAATTGATTGTTAACGAGTTTGCAATTTTAGCTACTCAAGAATGGACACTTGCTACAAAACATAAAAGGTGCACAATACTTCATTTTATTAATTTTAACTTACTTCGTGTGATTTCTTTGTTAATACCTTAGATATCGTTTTCTATTTTAGAAATAATTTGGTGGACCAGGAACTAAGATGAGCAAGTGAGACTCGTGCTAGATGCTTTTTTGTCAATAAAATGAAGTCGATTAAAGTAAAATAAATATAAATGATAAATATGACTATTGTAAAATATGTATAAAAAGTAAAAATTAGTAAATAACTTCAAATTCATTCACTGAGCATGGGTCATAGAGTAAATTTTGTAGTTATGACATGGCAGGGGACTGAGAATTTCACGTATAGGAGGTCATTTTTGGATATAATATAAATTAAATTGATAGTTTTTCAGAATTTCCCTTATGAAGTTACGGTTATTATTTTTCTCTGTCATGTAAATATACTACTGTAAATATACTGTAAATATACTATTTAACGTTTTCAAAAGTGTTAAAAATTGAGATACACAAAAAATTTCCACTTTGTAGATACAATTAGTATGCAATTCATCCTCGCTATCTAGAATGTAGTTTAGTTAGAAATAATATTCAGTCTTTGATATCTCATAAACAGTGAACTATATATATAGTAATTATCATAAAAATTAGTATTACAAGTTCACTGTTTATGAGATATCAAAGACTTAATATTATTTCTATTATATAGAATATTTTATATATATATAATTAAAAGCATTGCTGATAATTTATAAAAAATAGGAAACACGACTATGACTAGAAGAATAATAAAAAATTATGCATGTATATGGTACACATACAGTAAGGATCGGGATTCCGCAAGAAAAAGAAAATAAACAAAGAAATTTTGAAAATAATCTAATCACGATATGCTAAAGTATACATAGTCAAATATACAATAGGACTGTTTCTGTCGCGTGCCAATCGAAGACTGCCACTTTTTTCCGTTACGTTGACTGTATGATCGCGCAACACCTATCCACGATTTAACCGTCACGTCAACTCGCACTTCAAAAATACTTTGTCTCATCGCAGTTACTAATTTCTACATACAAATGTCTGTATAAAATATAAGACATATAACGAAGATAAAAGAAACATTAGTAACATATACAATGATGAGAAAAACTAAACACAATTTATAAAATTTTCAATATTACACAACATTACAATATTACAAATTACAACCAATGGAGTGACATAAAAATCAACATCACGCCATCTTTCGAAGGCTGACAAACCTTTTTTTACAAAGATACTGCAATACTACACAAGATATATATGTTTATTTCTATACGCTGTTTATGTTGCTTTTGTAATGTGCGTATGGTTAATATTATTAATTCAATATTGTTAATTTTAATAATATTTATCCTATTGAGGCTCGCCATTTCGAAATGTACTATTTCATCGAAATAAAATAATTTTTAACGATAATATTTCCCTTAATTAAATCGTCATTTCAAGGGTTCAGGATCATTTCACAGTCATATAGTAAAATAGGTCGTTGAACTCGTCTTAACAACGGCTACAACGGTACAAAGTAAAAAATACATAGTGTCATTTTATATGTAGTATCAATGTCAAGATGACCTTAACTTCTTCCCAAAAAAACAATTTTTTTGAAATTTCTTAGCCGATTTTATCCAAAATTTCTAGCCGATTGAAAGCTGTTTAACTTTTATTTGAAACATATGTATCTTGGTTAAATTATGGGAAGTACCTGAAAATCATGGCGGTATAACGTTACATGGTACAACCTGTAGATTCTATCAAAAATTGTACAACGCTTTAATTTTAATCAAAAATAAAATAAAAATAAAACACGTTACGTTGTAATATTCTGTAATATTCTATTATATGCAGTAAATTCAGTAAAATACAATATCAATATATTATTCTGTTAGGTTAAATATAGATTTTATAACACTTTATAATACAATCTTGTTCTATTTCATAAAAACGTAATAAATTCTATATTATATTGGGCAATTATATTACACATAGAAAAATATACATGTATAATTATACTATGTACATATAGTAAAATAAGTAAAGTTGAGTATCTACATAAAATTTTAGTATACATATTCAATATACACAGATTATATCAGAAATACAGAGACACTACAGAACCACCACATAGATATGTATTCACATAGATGCTACATATTTCACCGTCAATGTACGTAAATAAAAGTTCTGAATTTAACAAATACATGCATTAGTTTTATCTGAAAAAGTCGGAAAACATATCAGCTTGCAAAACCTCCCAATTTCAAAGTTCAAATGTCGCAATTTTAAAGTGTCACATTGCAAAATAAAAATTATTATTTATCAAATTGACACAGTGAATTGATACAATTACATACAGTGAAAATTATCAAATAAAAATTGCAGAGTCTCTTAACTTCAAACATTACGCCGATGCGATTCAAATTATTTGCAAAGTTACCGAAAATATTCGAACGAAGTATCCTGAAATATATATTCTTCTGTTGTGAGAGGCAGCAATTTCTTCGAGACGAGTGTGAGTGGTATCGAAAGAAGGTCAACAAGACACCGAAAGAGGCAAAAACAAAATGAGATTGATCGTAAAGTATCTTAATTAACTATCAACGAAACGTGGTGCTAAAAGGCCGTGCTCTGACTATAAGGATGTGTTTATAATAATAATAAATTCATAGCATACGTAGACTGGTAAGTCGAGGTAGCACGACGAAGCGAGCGACGTTGGAAAATCAATCATTTGCATACACATTGCACGCACAATTTACACGAATGATTACGTATCTCGCGAAGACGATTGGATTTCAAAATCACGAGATACCGCTTATCGACGTCTTCGTTATGAAAATAACTACCATGTAATAAAAGTAATTACTGTACCGCGATTTTGAAACCAAGTTTCGATCTTAGGAAGGTTTCTACATAACAAAAATAGCAAGTATTTTTTCTTGTACATATAGTTCAAATATTTAACGATTTAACTATAAGAGACGAATTAATTTATTAATTTGTATATGCTTTTAGTCTTTTCAATAAATTTTTCATTTAATTAATACATGTATATTTATCGGTAGTTTCCTTAATTTTTTAGTTTGAATTAAGTTTAGTTTCAGCTGTCGTCATTTATATTGGACTTTAAGATGAAATATGTTACTGAGAATATGTGAGAACTTATACATATGTAGGCATATAATAATTTAGATCTTTTTTACTGCCTTTCTAAAGAATTATCTATATAAAAAGTATGATTATACATGATATACATATTATATTTACACAAATTTGGTTAAAACCAAGCATTCTTTTACTTTGTAATATCAAATAATATACTATCATATTTTTAGTGTACTGCATTGTCAATTATTGTCTACGATGAAATAGTATCTACATATCATTGCTAACATTCGAGTTCTTCAATAATTCTTTTGTACTTAAATTTCATTCTAATTCACTTTTACAACCTCTAATACATTACATCACAAAATTGAATGCTACAATTCGATAGTTTACATTGTTTAAGTTATAACAATAACAAATATTTATAAAATTATTATTTTAACATTTCGAGAAACATTGTTACAATTTGTTCAGTTTCAATAGGTCTACATTGCATTTTATAAATATTTTCAGCTATAGTGATCTTTAGTTAAATTATATTATACTACACATAACATAGTATTATTTCTGTCTATATTCTAATTTGTCATTTAAGTAACTAATTTATCGGTTCGACTATCTGATTCAGATTGAAAATAATATTTTTTCAAAGACATAAAAATAATGTAACAATTACAAATAATGAATGTAAAAATCAAGGTACAGTGTGTATCTAACATAACAAGCAATATTATTTATAGAATGACTGTGAATATTATTCAGATTTTCTTTGTGCTTTTACGTAAACATATATAGAATACATCATACCTGAGGTCTGAATGAAATAGGTTAGTAATAATTTTATAACAAAACACTACTTTATAGTGGCAAAAAAGTAGTTACCAGATAAATTGTGCGTGAAACAGGGAGTTTATATTCATACAGTTTGTGCCGATGAAACATATACCCTTCCGCATACTCGACGAGCCTCGATACAACAAGATTAATTCGGCCCTTCTGCATTCGCGCATGATGCCGCGTTGCTTACGGCTTACGCAACGTTACGTAGTCCGGAAAGTAAAAAAAAAAAAAAAAAAAAAGGAAAAGAGGGGAAGAGCAGGAAGAACGGTCGGGCAGAAGTCGGAAAGAAGAGAAGAATGAGAAACAGGTAGAAACGAATCCACGAATGAAATTAGGGAGGAAAAGATCGACTCGAGAAAGGATCATACAATATATATACTACGTATGTACAATGATTAGAAAAAGTATCGGAACATGCCCTTATATTCAAGCGAAGCCTTTTTTTATCAAGTTCTAGAGTTTTTCATTAAATGTTTGTTCATCAAAAAGTTGTCAAATGACAAACTAATTCTACTCCACTTTTTGCCAATTTCACCATTTCATTATCTCATTTCATGATTAACGTTCAATTCTCGAGAAACAAATGTCTTATTTCAACAACTTTATTTATTGAATATGGTATAAGGTATAAACAATAGTAAATTTTAAAAATACTGTCTGTAACATCATCATCATTTTTCTGTATATTTCAATTTGCGGAATGATTTATATGATACGAAAATTAATATATAAGGACCTAAGTAATTAGTACGTATATGCTGTAGTAGTTTTTGTAACCACTGTAAAAAAAAGAAGCAACGAGAAATAGGAAGACAGAACGAATGAGAGAGAAACTAAACTGACGGGCAATGGAAGCATTACATACCGTCCACAATGCATGACGTGTGGAATAAACAGAGGAGCGCCAGAGCGAGAAAGCTCGCTATGCCGCCGTCGCACGCGCCTCTCATCTTCCCTTGAGTTTTCCTTGTGATCGTTGGTAGTGGAGGTGATGGTGGTTGTGGTGGTGATGATGGTATGGTGATGGTGGTGGTGATGGTGATAGTGATAGCGATAGCGATAGTGATAGTGGCAGTGATAGTGATAGTGGTGGTGACGGTAGTCGTCGTGGTCGTTGTCGTCGTCGTCGTCGTCGTCCTCGTCGTCGTCGTTGTTGTTGTCCTCGTCGTTGTTCTCGTCGTCCACGGCCTCGCTATCCTCTCGCGAAAAAACAAATTTTCGCGAAAGCAGCCGCAGCTCAATGGCGACGACAGCAAACGGCGACACGAGGATCGCGGTCGACGTAGCCA